>NW_020948910.1:12987786-13272903 GCF_900497805.2 Vombatus ursinus | reverse complement strand
AGAGAGAGAGAGAGAGAGAGAGAGAGAGAGAGAGAGAGAGAGAGATAATCAAAATAAGCTACATCCTATAATCTGATGAAGGAGTCAGCATTAGGGCAGGATAAGCTTGATATCATAGAGTACTTTAAAACATCCAGAGATCTACAATCTCATCTACTGGGGTATTTTTCCTCCATTGGTACAGATGGCAGCCTATATACCATCTATGTATTTCTTGCCCACATTCTTCCTCAGGTCCTCCACCCAACAACCTGGAGGCCTTCTCTCATGTCTTTTTACATTTCATTAGTCCAGAGGAGCCTAGACTATTTCTGTCCTCCAAACATGTCCTGTATTTTTTTCATTAAGTTTTTGCTCAGGCTATGCCCTATACCTCAAATGCTTGCTCTATCTCTTTCCTGCACTGGTTAAATTCCTATCCATCCTTTAAAATCTAAATCAAGCATTACTTCCACTGGGAACTCTTCCTTGACCCTCCTTTCCCTTCCAACTTCACATGCCACTTTGTTCTGTACTTTTTTAATGCATTGATTGTGACATTATGAATTATAATTATGTTTATGAATATATAGTTACAGTAATGCCTCAACTCCAGCCCTGGAATTCATACATTAGAAGTACTCTCCACCCACCCTGCAGCCCAGAAACTCCATTTAAGGATGGTACCCAGCCCAGCTGTGTCTCATGCCTCTCCAGGCTGTATTCCAGATGTCTTCGGCCATGCCCCACCCCTCCTGACAAGCTTCCTTTTATGTGTTGTCTTCCCCCATTAGAATGCAAATTCCTTGAGGAAAGGGACTGTATTTCTTTGTACTTGTATTTGTAGAATACAAATAGAATATATTTACTTGTATCTGTGCCAAATATAGTGCTTGGCACATAGTAAGTACTTAATAAATGCTAGTTTGTTTCAGGACCATGTCCACGATAAATTTTGTATCCTCCTAGGTGTTATTATAGCATTCTGAACACAGTAGGCAATTAATAAATGTCTTTTGAATGAATTAATGTTGGGCTTTTGAATTATTAAAAAAAGCCAACCTGGTTCAGCTCAAGATTAAATATTACATTTGGTACAGGCTAGCTATATATTAGAGGGCAGGTAGGCAGCACAGTGGATAGAGAGCACCAGGCCTGGAGTCAGGAAGACCTGAGTTCAAATCTAGCCTCAGACACTTACCAGCTGTGTGACCCTGGGCAACTTCCTTAACCCTGTTTGGCTCAGTCTCCTCATCTGTAAAATGAGCTAGAGAAGGAAATGGCAAACCACTCCAGTAACTTTGACAGGAAAATTCCAAACAGAATCAAGAAGAATTGGATAGGACTGATATCAACTGAACAAAAATAACAACTATATATAATTAACTAGTGAAAAGGAAGCCTATTTAAAGGGAAAAAATATTTTTCAAGATCTCTGTGATTTCATCACTTTGGACACCTCCACCACCAACTGAGAGATTTCAATCCATCTACACCTTAGGGGATGGTCTCTATGGATGTCTATAACCGGAAAAAAAAAATCAACCTTTTTCTTTTTAAAGCAATTGGGGTTAAGTGACTTACCCAGGGTCACACGGCTAGTAAGTGTCAAATGTTTGGTCTAAGACCGGATTTGAACTCAGGTCCTCCTGATTTCACGGCCAGTGCTTAAAATCAACCTTTTTAAAGTCACTTTAGTGACTCTAGTCATTTCTAGACTTTAGAAGATGGCTTCTAATGAGGAGCCTCTGTGAACTTAAGATAGTCCCCAGATGATGGACACAGTTTATTTCTAGGCTTATCCTTCTAAGTTTTTCTAGATAGATAGAATTTGTCAGAGCTTGCACTACACTAGCAATGCCTTTGAAAGCCAAAGATCAGAGGCTCTTAGGTGGCATATTGGATAACATGCTGGACTTGTCATCAGGATAGACCTGAGTTCAAATCCTGCCTCAGATAATTAGTAATGGGCAAGTCACAACCTCTCTCAGCCTCAGTGAAATGGGGATAATAACAGCACTTACATCACACCATTGTTGTGAGGATCAAGTGAGAATATATATGTAAAATATATATATATATAAATTCAAGGATTACTTCCAAGCCACAATAAATCTTTCAAGTATGATTGCAGAAGCAATTAGATCTTTTTTTAAAAAAAAAAAGGGGGGGGATCATTTTGGGTAAAATATAACATACATTGTTTCCTATGTTATTTTGAAGACTTTTAAAATATTTTTTTGAATTATTCATCATAACCATATTGAGTTAGATTAGTGCTGTTAACCTGATTGTATACCCTAAGCCAGAAAGATAGAAGTAATATCCCATAGGTAGAACCAGGAGTGACACTCAGCTCCTGGTTTAGAATTCCATCCTTTCAAAACACATTCCTTCTACTTGTAGGAACCCGGATATATTTCATATAATTTCACCCTACTGTTTGAAAAAAAAAAAGAATGCTTCTCATACAGGAGTTCTTAACCTTTTTTTGTGCTATGGACCCCACTGGCAGTCTAGGGAAGCCTGGGGTCCCCTTCTCAAAATAATGTTTTTAAATGCATAAAATAAAATCCACTAAATTACAAAGGAAACCAGTTATGTTCAAATGCAGTCAAGAAGTCCACTAACTCCGGGTTAAGGACGCTGCTCTAGGAGGAAGGATTGGTAACACTTATTGAGGATTAAGTCTAATGCGTCTATTTCTTACTCTGAGACAGTCTCAGACCCCTGGCCTTACAGGGATTACCCCAAGCAGAGAGTTTAGGTTGGAAGGGAATAGTTGCATTCTCAGTACCACAACCAGCTTGTCTAGCAGACACAGGCGAGCAAGGGAAAGAAATGTCATCAGGGGAAGAGGAGCCATGCTCATGTTACTTTTTTTAAGGATCAAAGTTGTATTCTTAGCGATCAGAGACCACAGAGTTTTTGTTTGTTTGATTGTTTGTTTTAAGGCTGGTGAACCCAGCAAAGGGATAGACAAGATCTCATGCCTCCCCAGTTTATTTGGAAGGACCTCAGCAGGGCAGCATAGGCTTCATTAACTAATGCAGTTTTTGCTTCTACTTTTCCTGGGTAATTAAAAATGAAAGCACAGAATGTTTCCCTGTCGTTTTTCCTCCTTTGTCACTATATATTTAAAAATTGTAATTAACTCTGATTTCAGTTGTACACCATGACTCAATTATTTGCATCAGGCTTGCTGTTATTTTAATCAGAAGAGAGCACCCAGTAAACACAACACCATTTAAAGCTCCACTGCCTGATAAATTCCTGCTGAACCATTGTCAAAGACTTTTCTCATTCTCTCCTACTCCCCCTCCTTCTATCCCCTCCACTTGTCTCTCCCTTCTCCTCTCTATTCTCTCCTCTTCCTTTTTTCTCCTTTCCCTCTCTTCCTCTCTTCCTTTTCCCTCTCTTCCTCTCTTCCTTTTCCCTCTCCCTTTCCTTTTTTCTTTCCTCTCTCTCTCCCTCTCCCCCCCCCAAAAAAAACATTCTTACTTATAAAACATAGAAATACTGATGTTTTATTAAAAGTCAGGAACAAAATAGCTATTTTGCTCCCAGAATTAGTAATACTTAAAGATTTGCAGGAACCAAAAGTCAATTAAGGATTTTACCATTTAATTGTCTAAACCACTCCCTTCCCCAAATGAAATGTGTATTGATTTTGTAGCCATGAAAGGCATGCATTCACCTTTTAACTTAAATATGACCAATGTTATTTAAGTTGTGAATGTAAAGATTGGGAAATGCTGGACTAGGTTGCTATGGGAGACTGGAATGTTCTCTAGTGATTTTTAAAGAAAAAGGTAGACATGTTTTCCTGGTGTAAATTTTTCAGGGATGTGTGACTTTTTTACACTATTAGATAATTCTTCTGGCCAGTAATTGGACTTAGGCTTTTTATTCTTTATTATCATTTCTTCTGTAGAAATTGTCTTTTTTCAAAAGAATCCTTACTGCTATTGACCATTTAGCCTCAATGAAAACTAATGGATCTGTAAAAATAAATGAAGCTCACTGGGTGTGAGTAAATGCTAAAGAGAGTTAATAAGAAATAAATCAAAGGATTGTTAAGCAGTGGGGAGGGCCCAATTGAAATTAGATGGCCTAAGTTTATAGTGGCCCCAGCCAGTCTGGTTTGTTATTTTCTCTAGCAACATTCCATGGGTGAGTCTTGAGTAGAAATGGATAAAGTGGATTATGTGAATAACCCAGAGTTGGAGCTTAGCAGAACAAGCATGGGCAGATGAAGGAACTCAAAGATTTTAGAGTACTAAAAAATACATTATTGAAATGGGATTAGTAATGGTCAATCACTCACAAGCATTTGTTAAGTATTTTCTTTGTTCTAAGCACTGTGCTAGGTGGTACAGTGAATAGAGTACCTGGCCTAGAGTCAGGAACACCTAAGTTCAACTCTGACCTCAGATATTTACTAGCTGTGTGACCCTGGGTAAGTCACTTAACCCTGTTTGACTCAGTTTCCTCATCTGTCAAATGAACTGGAGAAGAAAATGGCAAACCACTCCAGTATCTTTGCCATGAAAACCTCAAATGGGGTTATGAAGAATCAGATATGACTGACATGGCAGAAACAACTGAACAACAACTGTGCTAGGTATTGATGATACAAATATAACAAATGAGACAATCCCTTCTTTCGTTGTTATTACATCTTAATAAGAGACAATAAGTACATGTATGAGTATAAATAAACATAGTTGTAAATAATAATATAGAAAAAATACAAATAAATACCCCAAAAAAGAAGGCTAAAAGGGGGTTGATGGACTGGGAGAATGGAGAGAAGGCAAGGGACTAGATGTCATGATAGGAGCAGGTTCCACGCAGATGAGGGAGTAAGAGAAGCTGAAGGACAGGGAAAGCTGAGAAGTCGAGATTGTAGACTCAGAAGAGTTCTGAGTGATGATAATGTCCACGGTTTGGCCAAGCTGAGTAAAGCCTGATGGGGAATGAGATAAAGGGGACTGCAAAAGGAATTATGAAGTGAGAGGGCTAGGAAGGAGCTCAACCTCCATGTTGAAATCACAGAGGAGAAGGTCAAAGGATGGGGTGGAAAGAAAATTAATTAGTTGGATACTGAACTCCACAAGGAAGATGGGATTGTGTCTTGGAGGTGAAGCTGGTCTAAATGTATGGAGTGGACGTCAGGAATTTTAACCATATTGTTTTCTCCCTGTGCTAATTTATCATTTCTGATAAGGCTGGCAAAAATAACCCTAACATATAAAGGGCAAAATGGACAGTATTGATTGCAATCCCATCCCAAATGGTATAGCACTCCTGAATACAGATTTACTCACTAGCCTTTCTTTACATCTCCAGCATTTATTCCAGTGCCTGGCACATAGTAAGCATTTCATAAATGTCTTTGACTGATAAGCAATATCAAGTCCAATTATTGTTTAATCTTTAAGTCTCTGCCCTGTTTATAGGCTATCTCCAATTTACAAACAGGTTGTGTTCAAAAGCTTGTTTGTAAGAACATATTTTTTTGAAGTTATGAGCAGTAACTTCTCAGGCTAACCTATAACATAGCTTAAAAAAAACCCAGTACTACTAATTAGTAAAACTAAACTTGGAATTTGAGGAATGCAGCAACTAAAGGAATGTTTCTTGTTTTCTAGATCTCACCACTGTAATAACCCTTACCCCTGTACCCTAGGACAGCACTAGCTGCTGTCTAATTTACATGGGACAGAGATTTAGTGTTCATAAGATGAGGAGTCCCTATATTTATAATCACTTTTCCCCAAATGGTGCATATTTCCATTTTTGTGATACGTAGCCTTTTGGATTTATTCTCTGTCATATCCAGTCTACTCTGGTCCCATCAATTTTCCTGGTGTTTACCGACAAATTAAGTTTCCCTTGTAAATTTCATAAATGCCTTTTTTTATTCCCTCCTTTCAAATATTATTAATGAAGATGTTAAATCAGGCTGACATTATAACAATGCTTGAGGCAACTCTCCAGATATTTTTCCTCTATTCAACAGGGACACTGCATCATATATTATTAACTCTTGTTGCAATTTGTGGCCCCTTTAAAAGCCTATGTGATGGCACTCGTAGCCATGCCAACATAAATTAGTTTCATAAGTAAAATCTCATGAGCTGCTGAATTAAAAAATGTCATACCAAGACATGACATCCATTACATTAAACTGATCTATCACTCCTGTGATTCTTTAAAAGCAAAACAAACTAGTCCAACATAGTTTGATTTTACTTGTGTCCTGTTAGGATCATGTCCATAAGATGATAATAGCTTAGTTGCAGTAAAGAGCAAATTCTCATGATGGATGATCATGGTCAATTCATGGATATTATTGGATGATCATGGCTAATTCATGAATATTACTGGGAGTAATGAGTCCTTGAAAATATGAGACTCACATAATAATAGGTACCCTAAGGGTCAGGTGAGATATTAGGGGGTTTTCTATGTATTTAAAACCTGAAGAAAGAAATGACTAAAATGCTTCAAATATCTCTGATAACATCCATGTGGGTTGTCCTTCCACCTCTGCATTTTGTAGTCCAATCACACCCTTAGAAGACAGTGCAGAATTGTTGTGGCCAGCCTTCTGATGGTGAGCTTTTCCAGGCTTAACTAGGCCGGTCTTCAAGTAACAAACATCATAGTAAGCTACTTGAGGGCAAGGACTGTCTTTTGCTTCCTTTTGAATCCCTAGCTTTTAACACAATGCCTGATGCATAGTAGGCACTTAATAACTGTTGATTGATTGATTGATTATATACCTCATCCAATCGCTCAGTCTTTTCTGTGTGGTAGGAATGGCCTGTGGCATAGCCTTGGAGAACCCAGAACCACTGCCATGTCATAATGAGGCATCATAGAGGCCCATTGCTAATGGCACGAATGTTGTTAATGAAAAGGACTTTTTATTTATGAAACCATTTCTCTTTTTTTATCAGACCTGTGATGTCATCATTGTAGGGAGCTCCCAGATGAGGAAATTCCCTCCACCAACGCAGATTGGCACCTGCCCTGTAACTTATAGCCTTAGAGAGTTGCCTGGGACACTGAGAAGTTAAGTGACTCACCCATCTCACAATATGTATCAGAGGCAAGATTTGAACCCAAGTCTCCCTAATTCCAAGGCCAACTGTACCCTCTATGCCACAATGCCTCTCATGAGACACATTAGAATATCTAAACAGGAAAAACTAACTCTCAAATTGTAAATATGTTTTAAAATCAAAGTCATGAGGTTTACAGGGCAAGGAAAGGGAGGCATGAATATCTAGAGGTGAGGTGCACACAAAGCAAACAACTACAACTTTACACAAGTTTGCTGTTTTTCAGTCGTGTCCTATTCTTCGTAAGCCCTTTTGAGGTTTTCTTGCAAAAATAACAGAATGGATTGCCATTTCCTTCTCCAGTTCATACCTCCAGATGAGGAAACTGAGGCAAACAGGATTAAGTGACTTGTCCAGGGTCACACAGCTAGGAAGTGTCTGAGGCCAGATCTTAATTCAGGTCTTCTTGACTCTAGCCAGAACTAGCACCACTTAGCTGCCCTAAATTTCCGGTTATTAGTATAGGCTTTGAAGCTGGAAGAAAAGTTAGAGGTCAACCAGTCCAATCCCTTCATTTAAAAAAACTTTTTTCCACCCCTGAATTTTATAGATAAGGAAACTGAGGCCTAGAAGGGCTAATGGACTTCTCTGAAGTCATAATGATAATAAGTAGCTGAGCCAGGATTAAGCCTAAGACTTCTGGCTTGGACTCTGGGTTCCTTCTGTTGCATAGTGTTGCCTTACCCCAAAGCTGCTCCCGGTGCTGCATCTGAGGGGCAAGCTAAGGCTTGGATAGCGTAGGCTCTCTCTGTCCTTTAGGGCCAGTCTGGTGGCTCACTTTTTGGGGTTATGTTAGTCAATACAACTCAACACACCCTTATAAAATGACTACTGTGTGGCAGTCAATCAGTAAATCAAGTGCCTGCTATATTCCAGCAACTTTGTACTAATAGATACAAAGAAAGTCAAAAGACAGTCCTGCTCTCAAGGAGCTCACCTTCTAATATGTGGGGGAAGAGGACAAAACATAGAAACAACTAAATACAGACAAGACACATACAGGATAGATTGGAGATTAAAAAAAAAAAAGAAAGAAAGCAGAGGTGCCCAGCTATGTTTTCCCATCTCATGGTTTCCTTTTTATCCTGCTGCAGAAATAGTATTGGGATTTGGATTCACATTGGGTGAATCCCAAAATGAATAGTCATATTGGGTTCTAATACTGTCCCTACTGCTGTCACCTATGTGACCTTAAGCAAGTCACTTGCTGTGGGCTCAGTTTCCCCATCTATAAAATGAGGTTGCTAGGCTCATTCCAGTTCCAAATTCATGATTGGGCCATCCTTAAAAGTTCTCTGTGTCATGCATAGAAATATGAAAAAATGATGAGGTCCAGTCCTCAGCAAATAACTATAATGGCTTCTCTGTTCTCCATTGTGGTCTAAAGAGAGAACATGGAATTGGCAGGTGACGATGGAAACTAATCTTTCACTTCTTTCCATGGAGTAGGGATGGGAATATAGCCACGAAGGCAGAGCTTCTGAGAAAAGTCCTTGCATGGTTCTGTGGGGTTTTTGTGTTTGGGGGAGAAGGAGATTTGCCCTATCATTGTGTATTATGAAGCCCCACTATTGCTAAAAAGGAAGTGTGGAACTCACTACAGTCATGTTCGATATGAGATCAGTATCTGTCCTCTCCCTCATGCTGGCTTTTATTTCTTCCTCCCTAGAATGAGTCTGTGCTGGAGAATCACCACTGGCGATCTACAATTGGCATGCTCCGAGAATCAAGGCTCCTTGCACATTTGCCAAAGGAAATGACGTAAGTGCCATTGAGATGAAACATACTGATGCAGACACATCAGAAATCAGCCACTCTCTCACTCCAGGGATGGCTAAAGATCCCACGAGATCCTGGCAGACTTCAAGTCAGTTGATCAGTCTTGCCTGAACTTCAATGGCAGTCTGAGGGAGGTACCGAGGTATCAGATACACCAACCCAGAAACCAGGAAGTTTCTCTGAATAGCTACGAAAGACCCATGACCTGTAGGCAGAAAAAGCTTAGAATAATATGTAGCTCTCTACTTTAGCACCCTTCAGAACCACCCAAAATCCTGTGCTTTATGTTAGCAAAATGATTCTCCCTATACGTCTTAAATAATAATATAGAGGAATTCTCAAGCTCCAGGGAATAATGGGTTTTAAGATTAAAGACCAATAAATGGCTATAACCTTGAAATTTTAAGGAAGTGTAGATGAGACTATGGACAGCTGGGTGGTGCAGTGGATAGAGTGCTGGACTTGAAGTTAGGAAGACTCCTCTTCATACGTTCAAATCTGACTTCAGATACTTCCTAGCTGTGTGACCTTGGGCAAATCATTTAACCCTGCTTTCCTCATCTGTCAAATGAGCTGGACAAGGAAATAGCAAACCACTCCAGTATCTTTGCCAATAAAAACCTCACGGAACATTACAGTGCACAGAGTCATGAAGAGTCAGGTACAGCTGAACAACAACATGTGACAGGCACTGTACTAAGTTCTGGGGATACAGAGAAAAGCAAAAGACAGTACCTGTCCTCAAGGAGCTTACATTCTCATGGAAGAGACAACACATAAAAAGAAGATGAAAAGTCAGGAGAGATAGAGAGGAAGAGTTTCCCAGTGTATGGTTTTTAATTCAATTGGTGAGTTTACAGAGAGAATGAGACCGCAGACACAGCTTCTTCCAAAGACATCCTTACCTCTAACCCTCCAGCTTAAAGTAGGTGCTAGGAGACTGGTGAAGAGCATGTGACTGACTAGATAACAATCTGTACATATAATTCAAAGAACATACCTTACTGATGAAATGATTATTATCTTAGGACAGTATGTTTTATTTTCTAGTTCCTTCGAGTCATCTAACACATACTGCTTTTTAAATGACACAGAATAGAAGGCTGAGTTTTGGAGGCAGAGTAAGGAAGACCTGAGTTTAAATGCTGCATCACACGTATTAATTGACCCAGGTCAAACTACTTGACCCCCCCCAGCTCCTCAGTTTCCTCATCTGTGAGTTGAGGTAGTTGGACTAAATGACCTCTGGTCCTTTGATCTCACAGCTTGGGGAGTGTGGAGCTTCTTAAACCATTAGTTTGGATTAACTTTCTCATTCCCTTGACCCAGTAACACCAGTGCCAAGAGCTGGATGAAAGCTTATGCCTTCTACTTTATCAATCCATTCCAAAAACTGAAAGAAAGGCAAACAATAGAAGGGAACCAACCCTCTAAAGAAAGGAAGGGGGCAGAGGGTAGGCAGAGAGAAAAAGAGGAGAATAAATCCAAGGACTGACTAGCTTTGTCCCTGTAATACACACAGTTGTCCTATACCAGGGGTGGGGAATCTGTGAAGTTTGGATTCAGTCAAAGAGCCGCACTTGAGGACCTAGAAGGCCACATGTGGCCTCGAGGCTGCAGGTCCTCTGTCTCATTATACTCATGTCTTTTTCTTCAGAGGATATAAATTTCCTAATAAGCAGAATCACCATGGCTTCAAAACAAAAACATGCTTATGGGACTTTTTTTGGCTGAAATGCCTTGAAAGACATCTGGTAGGATAATATATATAATTGAATGAGATCATGTATGTGGAAGCACATGATAAACTGTAAAGTGCTTGACAGATGTAAGCAATTATTATTACTATCATTGCCGTTGCTTGCTTTTGCTTCTGCTGCAAATCAAGAGTTGAGAAATGCTCCTCTGGATTCTCACTACCTGCCCTGACCCAAACCCCTAAGACTCTTTAAGCTTTCTGTGCTCTCCTTCTGGCATGTAATTGGATTTGGTTTTTAGATCTGGGCTTCCTCCACACACACACATGTAGATGTTATGAGGCCTAAATTATCCCAATCCCATTTGCCAGGGTTATATAGCTGCTGCTACTTGGTTACCTTACCAAATCAAGGACACTCCTGACAAGAGACTGGGAGACAGCTAGGTGGGACAATGGATAGACCACAAGATCCGGACTCCAGAAAACCCCACCATTCAAATCCCACCATAGACACATACTAGCTGTGCAACCCTGGGCAAGTCTGCCTCAGTTTCCTTATCAATAAAATTGGCACAATAATAGCACCCATCTCCCAGTGCTGCTGTGAGGATAAAACAAGATAATACATGTTAAATGCTTTGCAAACTTTAAAACACTATATTGTTGCTGTTGTTAAGGTATTCAGTCATGTCTGACTCTTCATGACCATAGCACACCAATGCTGTCCATGAGGTCATGAGGTTTTCTTGGCAAAGATAATGGTGTGATTTGCCATTTTCTTCTCCAGAAATACATTTTAAATACACACACACACACACACACACACACACACACACACACACACACATATAATGTATGTGTATGTATATATATGTGTATATGTGTGTGTCTAGCTATTATTATTACTAATAATAATGGAATAGTAAGGAAAAAAGGCATTCCTCTGCTAGCTATAATATATAGAATGAGCTATCAGGGATGTGGTTTAGGACTGCTGGGTGATGATTCAATCCCACGTTCAAAAAGATTTGGTCCTGTGTTTGTCTTTTATCTTCTCTCCGGTGAGTGCAGACAGGATATTGAACAACAGCTGGGTTCCCTCATCAAAGCCACAGACATCAACCGGCAGAATGAATTCCTGATCCGCTTGAGAGATCAGCTCAACAATCAGAATTTGAGGTTGGAAGATGCTCAGGACCGACATTTTATGCTTCAGGTAAAAAAAAAATGTAAAATGTTTTCCACATTTGCTTGATAAAAAAAAAAAACAAAAAAACAACCAAAAACTCTTAGGGACAGGAGACAGGGACCACACATTGAACTGATTAGAGACAGAGTATGTTAAACCTTATGGTCTAGAATTGTGACCTAGAGACCCTTGGGGGAAATATGTTTTTAAATGTCCCCATGAAGAATCTCTGTTTTATGTCTGCAAGTTGGCAGGGTCTCACTTGCCTTGTTTGGAAACTGCTTCACTTGATGTTTGCTAATGAGCCAATGACACCGCATAAAATGCCCCCAATGTGCAGCCACCAGCGTGGCATGCATCATACTTCACATGTGTTGAGAGTAGGGTATCACCGTGGCACCTTGGCAATTTGAAAAGGCTGCTATCAACACAAAACAATTCCATGCAGTACAAAAGGGAGAATAGCCTTCCTTTGCTTTAAGCCTTTTTGATCAATCCCTGTTTCAAACTTAGGACGAATTTTTATGTTTCCCTTAAACATGGTATGTTTCCCTGAAAAGAGCACTGGCCTGGGAATCAGGAGATTGGGGTGGCCCTGGTGCCAACTCAGCTACTAGCTTGTGTGAGCTTGAAAGTCACTTTGGTTATCTGGGTCCCAATTTCATCTGTAAAAGAAGGGAAGTTGATGGTTATTATAGATGCTTGGTTCTTTGAAAATCCTATGGTGTTTTCAAGAATCATCCAAGAATGATTAAAAGATGTTCAATTTCAGGAGACAGTATGATTTATAGAAAGAGTACTGGTTTTATAGCAGGAGACCTGAGTGTGAATCCCACCTTTGACGTGAAATAGCCATTGTGTTCTTTACAAATCACTTCTCCCCTCTGAGTTTCCCAGGGTTGCCATGATGTTCAAATACAAATGATGTATTTCTATAAAACACTTTGTAAAGGAAAAGGCGCTAAAGAAGTGTGAGCTATAATTGTACTTACTGGAAAAAGCCAAAAGAAAAGAGCATGTTTTTACTGTTTTCCAAGTCACAGAATACTAATAACAGCAGATTTACTCTACTATTGTTTTAGTCCAGTTACATTATGGGAGAGAGCATGAGGTGGGAAGTTCACAGTTCACATAAGTATCTGCATTCTCCTGATTCTCCCACAAAACAGACTAATCACTGGAAATGAGGTAGGCATTTAAGGAATAGAAAGGTAAAACTTTGAAAATCTGAGACTGAAAGCAGTAAGACGCTCACTTTAAATCTGGGACATGCAAACTTTTTAACCAGTTTTCTAAGTCTCATCAAACTTTTTCAAACAATTTTCAAAGTGTTTGTCTAGACAGTTATGGTAAAAACCAATTTCAATGAAAAATATTGACATTTTTTAAAAAGTTGTTTGAATCAGAGTTTGGGTTTTATTAAACATTATTAATGAAGGGGCTTTTCCCCCCACCTCAGACCATGGGCAGGTATTATTTTACTTTTTCCTGTGGCTTATTGTACAGTAATGAAAAGCCTTTTAATCGGCTGCTGAGCTGGAACTGAATATGCATACCAAAGTCTCCCAAAGAGAAACTCAGCCTCTTTTACCTGAGTAGACAAGAACTGCTGGGGGGTGGGGGGGGACCTAGGAAGGGAAACCTCAGACCCTCTCTCTTACTTGGTCCTGCTATTTTGGGCGCTGTCATGTTTATTCTTCCTTGATCTTAGGTGACAGTATCAGAGACAGAACAGACCAACCAGGTCATGACCTCATGAGCTTCTGAAGGTCAGAAGATCCAGTCTACTGGTAGCTACAGGGACGAAGAGTGAATGAATACCCATGTGTAGTGCATGCAGGTTCTAAGCTCTTTTCCAACCCACACTTGGAGTAGTAGATCAGATCCCCAGGACTCAAATAGTTTTCATCTTCCCCTCAGGGTCCTGGGGAATGATTCTAATGCTGTCACTCATGAGCATCTGTCCTACATGTTCCTCCCAATATCATTCACTCAGTTCCCATCTCCTCATTCTCCTCAATATCTCTCACCCATAATTATAACTCTAATATTAGTTATATCACTTCAACATAAATCATTTATAAAGGGATGTTTACGAAGAAGATACAGGAACAACAAAATTACAGACACAACCTCCTACATCTCCCTGGTTGATTCCCTGCTGAGCTGGGTCAAGGAGGTCATTCCATAGGGCTGAATGGGTTTAGATGCTGCAGGTGGCAGCAGCTTCTGCTACTGCATAGTTTTGAATATCTGATGGCTCTCAGGCCTTTTTCCTCCACTGAAGCCTTTTTTACACACTCATTTCTAGCCCTTTGTTGCATTCAGTCGTTTTCAGTCATGTCTGACTCTTTGAGACCCCATTTAGGGTTTTCTTGGCAAAAATACTGGGTGGTTTGCCATTTCTTTCTCTAGCTCATTTGACAGATCAGGAAACTGAGGCAAACAGGATTAAGTGACTTGCTCAGGGTCACATAACTAGTAAGTGTCTGAGCCATATTTGAGCTCTGAAAGATGAGTCTTCCAGGCCTGTACTTTATCCACTGCAGTACCTAGCTGCCCAATTTCTGGCCTAGCAACCAATTAAAAAGCATTTCATCCACATGCAATAAGCCCACAGGAAAAGAGTCAAAGAATACCTGACTATGCTCTGAAGTTGGGGAGGGCCCTTCCATTGCATATGGATTGGTAGACAGCAGAGGACACAGAGCATTAACATGCCTATTTTCTTCTTCAGCCTAGAAGCATCATTGATGATATAGAAGAACTAAATCAACAACTCAAAATGTTCCTTGATATCTATGATAGTTTTGCCAAACAGATTAACAGAAATCATGCCCAGCTCTTTATTTTCTAGCACATCAGTAATTACAAATATGGTTGTGTTCATGCCAAATAGATTAAAAAATAAGGTCAAGCAATAGTAGAAAGAGCCCTGGATCTAGAATGGGAGGACCTGAGTTTGAATCCCTGCTCTCTCATTAACTCCCTATGTGTCCTGGAACAGTCCATCAGTCAGTCAACAAATACATTAAGCATTTAATATGTTCCAGACATTATGCTAAGTGCTGGGCAAGTTACTCTGAGCCGAAGTTTCTTTATCCTTAAAATGAGAGAGTTGGACTAGTTGACCTGTAAGGGCCTTTCCAGCTCTAAATCTATTATTTCTTTTTTTCTTTATCATTTTCTTTTTTTTCCTCATTCAAGTGCTTGGGTTGGGGGAGGGGTAGGATTGGCTGAAAATGATTGACTGGAGGAGACACTGGACTGAACTTGAAAAACTGAACTGGACTGAGGCTTGAAATCTCCCAAACTAATATTTTAACTAATGCATCAGCAACCTGGAGAGAATGCATGGTCTGGTGGATAGAGCCTTAGAGCAAGGAAGGACTGGGTTTAGGCATCATCTCTGAAAGATACTGGTTTGTGACCCTGGGAAAGTCACTTACCCTCCCAGTATTCTAGGTAGCTAGCTCTCTAAGGCCAGATTGTTGTTTGTTGCTGTTCATCCTTCATTCTTGAAGAGGACCAATGATGTCAGGAGGCTGATACCTTGACTTGCAAGTGAATTAGATTTAAGTGAGGGAGAGCTGTGCAAAGTCATCAGCCTCACTCTCTCCTCCAGAGTCATCAGTCCAGTGGCAAGATATAGGTCAAGATGACTGGTGACGGCCCCACGTGCAGTGGGTGACCTTGGCCTTTTTCAGCTAAGGTCTTTCCCAGGTCTCAATTTAGTTGCAGAACAGGCATCCACTTGCATTGTTAGAATTCCCTCACCCAAGTGCACATATAAATTATATCATGGGTACCATCCCTATCAGCAAATTGAGGTATTCTTGCCAAAAGTAGGGCCAGTGCACACTGACTGCTACTAGAGCTTCAAAGCCAATCCCAAGCACACTGTCTTTCAGAAACTCTTCTACCCTTTGCTCTTGCCTCCTCTTGCTCTGCCCCATCTTCCACGTACCCATTGTACACATGATGCCCCTACCTGGCCAGTCTTCCATCTTATCCAAGTCTGACTTCTAGAAAAGTATCCAACTCCAAAATCACCTCTCCTTCCTCCTGTACAATCAAGACTGGCCTGGAATGTCCAAAGGTGTCAGCCAAGTGTTGACCTCTTTGGTCTCCTGGTGGGGCCAATGTAACGTAGGAGAAAGAGAAAAAAGAGTGAATTTGAGGTCAGAGGACCTAGGTTCAACTTATACTAACCCTTTGACCTTGGCCAAGTCAATTCATCACTCGACTTCAATTCCCTCACCTGAAACTTGAGTACTAAGGTCTCTTTCAACTCTAAATCTGTAGTCCTATGATTCCCTAGTCACTAATAACCTTCCCACCTTGGACTTCACATAGAACTTTGTTTTGTAATTCTCTAAAGCATTTAGTAATACTGTATATTATGGTTCTCTGTGTTTTGTTTCTTATTCTCCTGCTATGCTGTCCATTCTGTGAGGACAGAAAGCAGAATTGTGTCTTCCCCAGTTAGTCAAGCATTTATTAGGAGGCAGCTAGGTGGCACAGTGGATAGGGCACCAGCCCTGAAGTCAAGAAGACCTGAGTTCAAATCCGGCCTCAGACCAAACACTTGACAGGTACTAGTTATGTGACCTTGGGCAAGATTGCCTCACCAAAAAACAAACAAAAAAAAAAACCAAGCATTTATTAAATGCTTACTGTGTGCCAGACACTGTATCTAGCATGGTGGTGTTTATACAGTTGGTAATGATTAAAATATTTATTGAATGAAATTCACACCAAAGTATAATGTATGAATAGGTTTAGTCTTCCCAATGGTAATAATAGCTTTAAGGTTTGCAAAGTGCTTTACCTATTTGATCTCTTTTGATCCTTACAAGAAGTCTATGAGGTAAGTGCTATTATTATCCTTATTTTACAAATGAGGAAACTGAGGCTGAGAGAAGGTAGCTGACTTGCTGCTACTCAGCTAGCATCTGGGGCAATATTTGAACTTGTCTTCCTTACTCCAAGTTCACTCTATTTACTGCTCCACCTAGTGCCTGCCAGGGTATTTGCATATTAAAAGAGGATCCTGCTAACTCAAATGAATCCCTAATTGGTAGGATATATGGAGAAGTATTTCTGAATGGGGCAGAAGAAAGAGGGTATCAAGTACTGCTCCTTGCCAATGATGGAAGTCTTTCCATCATCTTCTTGACTCGGGACAAATACATGCAAACAGAATTATTAACTCCACAACATACATACCTCTCCCCCACCCTTCTTTGTTTTTTTCATTTATTTCCTTCCAACACCTCCAAAATGAGAAAAAAAGAAAAACCTTGTAACAAATATAGTCAAGCAAAACAAATTTCCAATTTTTGCAATGTCTAAAAAGATATGTCTCATTTTGCACCTCAAGTCAGGAGTTGTAGGTAGCATGCTTCATCATGGGTCCCCCAGAATAGAAGTTAATCATTGCATTGATAGAGTTCTTGAGTTTTACAAAGTGGTCTGTCTTTATGATGTTGTTCTTATTGTATAAATTGTTCTTCTGATTCTGTTCATTTTGTAACAGTTCATAGAAATTTACTGTTTCCTCTATTCATTTCACCATTTTTAAGGAGCAATAATATTTCATTATATTTATATGCTATAATTTATTTAGCAATTCTCCAAATAACCCCTTGGTTTCCAGTTCTTTGCCACCACAAAAAGATCATAAATATTTTTGTACTTATGTCACCGCAGTGATTAGTATTCTTAAGTTTCAAGGTACGTTCTAACTCCCCCAATCTCCGTAAAAATTAGAGACATTCCATCTTGCATATTGGAAACCCACTTATACTGAAGTAACTCCTATATTTTACTGGAACATTTGTGGGCAAAACCATTGTCCTGGGAACTCAAAATTCCTCTTTGGTTTAGAGAACTCCTGAAAACAGTTGACATTTTGGCAAACCTGAGGTGAGCCAGCTTTTGCTATTGACCAAATCTTAGCTCAACCACCAGCCTGGCACTAACTAAGCAGACCCTATTTCAGCCCTGAAAATGAAAACCTAGCTTGGGTCTTTAGGGCCGACTTATACACACACACACACACACACACACACACACACACACACACAGAAGCAGGCAGCACAAATCCAAACAAACATAGTTAAAGTGATATGTAAGGTCAATCAATGTGACCACTAGGGAAGTGAGGACCAAACGTTCTCACACTGGCTTGGCTGCCGGCTCACTGCATCCTCAGTGTTGGCTGGTAGCCTCCAGGTGCTAGCCCAGTCTAGAGACAGACGGCAGCAGCTTCCTCCCAAACCTTCTCCATCCGGGCAGCTCCAGCTTCTTGAAATTATAATCTTCTCTTATTCTCTGCTACAAATGAGAGTTCCGAAGGAATGTTTTGTGGCAAGTGGTGAACAAGGACCATTTCCTTAAAGAGGCCTGTCAGGAGGAGTTAACTTTTTAAAATGGTGCTGCCATCTGATGAGGCAGCAGGAATGCCCAAAGCCTGGACTTTGACTCATGATCCAGGTACTTCTGACAGATTGCCGGCTAACCATCTCTGCGTCTGCTCCCTCCCTCCCCACTATTCTTTTTTCAGATTGCTCTGAAGTGTGCTGACATTTGCAATCCTTGTAGGATGTGGGAGCTGAGCAAACAATGGAGTGAAAGGGTCTGTGAGGAATTCTACAGGCAAGGTGAGTGGTCCGGTAACTGAGTTTTTCTCCTTTCACCTTACCAGGTCAAGGGTTTCAAACTGAAAGTGGGTCATCTCACATGGATATCAGTTTCTGCAATAAGGTCTGGTTACCTTAATATCCTCCCTTTGAAATCTCTACCAACTATTCTGATAAAGAAAAAAGATGAAATAAAGAAGGAAGCAGAATACAAAAAATAAATACATAAATAAATGAAAGAGTGGAGGAAAAAGGAAGGAATGAAGAGAAAGAAAGAAACAAAGAAAGAAGGAAGAAAAGAAAGAAAGAAAAGAAAGGAAGGAAGGAAGAAAGAAGGGAAGGAGGGAGGGGAAAGAAGAAAAGAAAAAGTACAGAAAGGGAAAGAAGAAAAACAAGTGAGGAGGAAAGGAAGGAAGAAAGAGAAGGAAGAGAAAGGAAGAGAAAGAAAGAAAAGAGGGAGAGGAAAGAAGAGGGAGAAGGAAAAGAAAGAGAGAGAAGGGAGGAGGGAGGGAGGGAGGGAAGAAAGGAAGGAATTCTATTTTTTAAAAAAAGTAGTGGGAGTGAACAGGAGGAATGGTGGAGGGGGCAATAGGATGGATTGGAAAGCAAGGAAAGTGTTTTATTGGCTCCTTCGATGGTGCACTAGGAGCAAGTGTCAGGCACAGTTCTGCTTATACTACTCTGACCTTCATTTTAATGAGCTGTGCTAAACCTAAAAAGACGTTTAAATGCTTAATTTGGAGTCAGGGGTGGGAAGGAGTCCGGGAGAGGAGATAGAGAGAGGACAATGTTATGTTCACTAAATGGAGAGCCACGGGACAGGAGGAATATGGCAAAAGCAGCCAAACATCTCTCTCCTTCTTCTTTTAAGGAATGAAAGATGCCTGCCAAAAAGAATTTGGGTTAATCAAGTCAAATATGTTTTCAACCATGAGGTAGAAAAGCTCTGACTTATCCAAAAATCAAATGTTCGAACCCACCTATTAGGGAAGAAGCTTAGAAGAATTAACCTAATAAGGAGACCTAAGAATAGCTGCAAAGAGCACACTGGCCAGAAAGTCCAGAAACCTGAGTTCAGGGCCCAGTTCTGCCATTATTAACTAGCTATGTGAATTTAGACAAGTCATTAAATTTTCTCTGTTTCCTCATCTATAAAATGAGGGGATTAGACTAGTTTCTTTTGTCATCATTGCTGCTTAAAGAGGTATAGCTAGAAAGTACCTTAGAATCCATTTAGTCCAACATTGTTATTCCTCATCCATAGAAGGGAAAACTTGGACCTATGGAGGTCGGATGACTTTTCCAAGGTCATACAGGTAGTAATTGTCAGAGGCTGGCTTTGAACCCAGGTTCTCTAACTCCAAACCAGCACTAGCTCTCTGGGAGAACAATAAAGAAGGAACCTTGAAATGAGATGTGATGGATTCCTTTAAATTTATATAAAAAGTTACAGAGTTTGCTTCAGCAGCCAACTATTCTTAGGTCTCCTTATTAGGTTAATTCTTTTAAGCTTCTTCCCCAAAGGTAGGGTCATTTGATTTTTGGATAAGTCACAGCTTTTCTACCTCATTGTTGAAACCATATTTGAGCTGATTAACTTGTCACAGCCCTTCTCTGTTAATGGTGACAATGTCAGGTTTTATGTGAGTGGGACCCACTCAGGTCCCAATCCAGGAATGAGCTTGAAAGGATTACTACCATAATAACACCGCATTCTGGTATTGTTGGGACATCAAATAACAGCAGTAATTCTTTTGGAGAAGAGTTCCTTGAAAGTTGTCTGAATAATGTCTTCAGTCTTTTAAAGACACATTTATTCAGTTCACTTAGGACCAGCAGACCCTCTTTTGCCATCATTCTCCTTCAGAACCAATAAGTAATTGTATAGTTCTTACAGCACAAAGTGGAACAGATTTCCCTTGGATTGAGTGGGTTGATAAAAACGCAAAATCAGTTCCAGTTGCATGATAATTTATAATCTCTCCACGCTGAGAGCAGAACAAGAGCAAATATGCTGGAGCCGCAGCAAGAATTTAGGTTACTTCTTTAATACTTTAATAGTCTTGTTGACGTTAGTGCAGCAGCTGGTGAGTGAGGGACGCGGAAGTAAGTAGCTGACCCTGGCAAGTAGTCTGTGCTTTGCTTTTCACATTATGACCACTGCTCCTCATGTGTGGTCCTCTCCGACTTTGACATGCCAGATAAGGGCACCTAGGAAGAACTATGCATAGATACTTCATGGTTGTGTTTATTTTCAAGAATATTAATAAAGAGTGTATTATACATTTCAGCACTTTCATTTCCTCCTGTATGTGGTCTGGCCCCCTCCTACCTTTCCAATTTTCTTACACCTTAATCACCCCCAAGTACTTTATGATCCGGTGACACTGACCTCCTCACTATTCTTTGAATAAGACACTCCATCTCACCACTTGAGGCATTTTCACTGGCTGTCCCCCATGCGTGGACTGCTCTCTCTTCTCATTTCTGCCTACCAGTTTCAAGTCACAACTCCAAGTCAAATACAACAAGCTGTTCCTGATCCCTCTTAAATGCTAGTGCTTTTCCCTATGAGATTCTCTCCAGTGTTTACTGTACACATCTGGTTCATCTATCATTGTTTGTATGTTGTCTCTCCCTCAACCTCCATGAGAATGTGAGCTCCTTGAGGTTAGGGACTGTCTTTTGCCTTTCTTTTTTATCCCTAGCACTTTACACAGTGCCTGACACCTAGAAGGCACTTAATAAATGCATATTGACCAACTAACTTAGTGCCATCCTTCAGAATCAAATATGTTGAAGAGGTTTCTGAGATATTTTGGCTTCTTAATTATAGCAATTTTTTTTGACATCAGTTAAAAACATCTAAGAAATGGCAATAACTAGTATCTATATTTTTATTTTTATCCATTTCCCATTTTTGAGAATCAATAGTTTGTTTAAATAGGTTGCACTGGACCTGCTATAATTGTACATGATGCTTTTTCATCTTTATCCTGTCTTCTAATTTTACCTTTGCTCTCATCAGTCAATGATCTGAATGCACACAGACAGCTGACTTCAAAATGACTGCCATGTCAATAATCCATCATTTCTTATCTATTAAAATATGCTCAATTTCATTTTTTTGTGATTTACCATGGTCAATACCTTCCAACCCTTTTTTTTAATCATAATAGAGAAGAATGAGACTTCTGGAAAAATCTACAAGCCTTTGACCCTTTCATTTCTTAATCCACAACTATATTTTGTGCATATTTTCCCACATTCTCCTATTCGTCCATCTTCATACAGAAGTGACTGATTATCAGTATATACACTGATTTGGTTCAGAGAACCTTGTCAAGCTCATTTGAAATTTTCTCTGTAAGTTACAGCAATTATTCTGGAATGAGAGATCTTGTATTCAAATGCTGCTCCTAATGCAGCCTACCTTTGAAACCTTGGGCAATTTATTTAATTTCTCTGGGCATCTGTTTCCTTATCTGTAAAACAAAGGATCTGTACTATACGGCCTTTGAGGTCCCTTTCAGACTCTGAATCTATGATCCCATGAACTCTTCCTGGTGGGTCCCCTTCTTTATATTTTCATCATGAGTAATGCAAGGCAATATGTCCAAGGTCCCAGAAAATGATGTTTCTTTTCTTCAGGTTCATAATAAAACCAATATTGCCAACTTCTATATTCTCTCTAAAGACAACCTATGAGTCACTCTTGGATGTAGCCGAAACTTCCTTTAGGGAACACTCAAAGAAAAATGTTTTGAATGTAAAACATCTTACGGAGAGAAGTTGTAGAATACCTTTCCCTGTGGATTTAGTAATAGGATAAAGAAAAGGGAATTCATTTTAGTATTTAATCACAAACATTGTTATTTTACAATATTGTGTGTATCCATGGAACCTCCCCATCCCAACAAGAAGTTCACTGTGGCTAACAGCAAAATCTTCATTAAAATTGCTATTGCAAGCTTAGAATGCATTAATAGAAATTCAATGACCAGAACCAGAGAGGTAATGGCCGCCATTATGCTCTGCCTTGGTCAGACCATACCCAGAGTTCTCTGTTCAGTTCTGATTTCCATGTTTTAAGAGCGACATAAACCAACGGTGTTGAAGTAGGAATTATAGGAACCTGGGAAGGAAATGACTGTTCTCAGTTTAGAATACATGACATAAAGGAGAGGAAAGTCAGACGTCATCTGATACACACCCTAGATTTTGGGAGAGCATTTGCCAAAGAGTTCAAAGATGGGAAGAGTTGCATGGCCTCAAAATTCTACAGGATAAGGTATCCATGGAGAGATGTGAACTTGTCAAGAATAAAGTCCTAAAGATAGATAAAAATATTTCCTAAGAAGAAGAAAATGGAGAGCTATTTAAAAAAACTGGTGTGGATAGGCAGGAAATTTATCACCTGATAGACTTTGAAAAGACAAACGAAAGATAAAAGTAAAGACAGCTAATGAAGGATGAATACGAAAGCATAGTATAGTCAGATAAGAATAATGTCAGTAGTGCTAATGTTCAAGATGAACTAGGGCTGGGAAGGTGTACCAAGGCAACAAAAAAAGATAGGGTTTTTTTGCTTATTTTGCTAAAAGGATAGAGAAGGGAATCAAAGAGGTAATCTGCGTGCTACTTGGGGTGGATGTAATGATGATCATGGACAAAGAAAGAAGGGAGAACTATTGAAGTCTAATTTTTCTTCAGTTTTCTCCACTAAAGAGAATGATCTTTGGACTAGACAGGATAAAATAAAAATAGGGAACCAAAGTATAAATAAAGGTAACAGTAAGAAAGCAACTAGTTGCCATCAATTATTTCAAGTCTCAGGCCTAGATATTGAGAAAACAGGAAGATGTGATTTGTGCAAAGCTACTGTTATTAGTCTTTGAAAGTTTGTAGAAAACAAGAGAAAGAGTATAGGCCTAAAGAAGAGCAAATGTTTTCCCAATACTCAAAAAAGGGAAGGGGTGAAGTCTTCAAACTATAGATCCATAAACTTTCCTGGGAAAACTCTAGAATGTTATTAAAAGGATGGTTTGTGAACATAAAAGAAAAGAAATTTGTGATCATAAGGAACCAGCAAATCCTCATTAAGAACAGGCCCTGCCAAACTAATCTCCCTTCCTTCTTTAAAAAGATGTACTTGAAATAATCCAAGCAGCCTCTTCATCACAAAGACCACCTAGGGAAGCTCAAAAACCCCAGACAGGGAAGTTGAGTCATGCTGTCAGAGTATGACCAGTAGTGACAGCCCAAAGACTTTTTCCAGCCAGCAGATAGTTTGGCCTCCAATTCCCCTGAAGTCTTCCCTTCCCCTACTAACATGAATCAGCACCCATTCCCAGGTCCAAGCTCCTAGTTCCCTTCCCCCAATGCCTAGTCCTGGAGATCCAGATAAGAACCTTGTATAAACCCACCAGACTTTACTGGTTTTGGGGGAGAGGGTGCCTCACTCCTTCTAGGGGCCCAATAGGGGGTACCCAATCCCATCCTGGACCCCAGTGGACCAGACCTGTTTCCACCATCTTCCTGGACTGCTCTTCATATTGTTAACTCCCCTCAATAAAGCTGACTTGTTTTACTGTCCTGTTTTGAGTTCCATATTTCCCTGTAGTGGGCTTTTGGTATTCCAAACTGTCCTAAATCTATGTTGTGAAATGCTGGACTGGTAGATAAGGGGAATGATTCTCTAAATCATAACAACCTTCTATATGAATTATTGATAAAAATGTTAGAAAAACACACAGTACTTCAAGTTTAAAGACCTCTCTCTAAAGAGACATTAGGTGATTAAGGACTGATCTTTGGGTCCAGTTATTCAATCAGTTCTACATCTATCCCCCTAAATATGTTATCATCCAGCCTGTTACAATATATTCCCCAAGAAGAACATGAGACCTTTGCTAAAACGTGTACTTATCAATAACTCATATAGAAGGCACTGATGGAATGATCATCAAATTTGCAAATGTCAAAAAACTTGAAGAGATAATATGTCAGATGATAGAGTCAAGGTCCAAAAATATCTTTTCAGGCTAAGTTCTCTGTCACTGGAAATATCCAAGCAAAACATGGATGGTCCCTCTGAGGCCACTTTCAACCCTAGGAGTCGATGATAAATTACATGTATTCACTGTAGTGAGGGTTGTTATGATTTAGAGTAGTTGAGGAAAGTTTCATGGGGAAAATAGAACTAAAGCTCAACTTTGAGTGATGGATAAATAATTTTAGAAGAACAGAGAAAACATGACATGAAGGTAGTAATGAACAAGATATGTTCAGGAGACAGAAGGTAAAACAGTACGACTAAAGTTTTCATGTAGGGTAGTAAAAAAAGATAAGATTAGAAAGTTAAATGTAACCCAGATTTTGGGGGCCCTTGAAAGCCAAGCCAAGGAATGAGAAATTAACCTTATAGGTAACTGTGAGCCATTGAAGGACTTTGAGTAGAAAGGTGACTTGTTTTGGAAAGATTAATTTGGATAGAATGGATGCAAAGCAATGTGTATAGTAGAAAGTAATTGACTTGGATTCAGGAAAGACTGGGTTGAAATTATGCCTCATTTACTAGCTGTATGACCCTGGGTCACCCACTTCTTAATCTTTGAACTTCAGTTTCCTTCTCTGTAAAACAGAGTTGTCACAGCATTGTGATGAGGGAAGAACCTTAAAGTGTTACAGAAATATAAGTGCTATACAGTTATTTGAGTGGAAAAGATTGGAAGAAATAGGGCTAAGTTAGAAGGTTCTTGTAATAAGCCAGGTGGGAAGTGATGAGATTTCATCCCAGCGTGGTGGCAGATATCATGACAAGAGCCAGATAAATTTAAGAGATATTGTGAAGGGGGGAAGAAAAAAAAAACAGGCAGGAGGTAGTGGCAGATTATGCATAGAGGACACAAAGGAAAGGGATAAGTAAATATAAGTCCAAAGCTGCAAACACAAGTGACTCAGATGATGATACAATCAACAAAAATAGCGAAGTGAGGAAAGAAAACCAATTTAAGAAGACTTTCTCTTTAATGGGAGAATTGCATGCCTTCTGGAAATCTAGGGGTAAAAGATTTGGGGGATAGCTAGAGATGAACAATGTGGACTGGATTGGTAAGGGCTAGAAAATTCCTAATGTTGCTTCAGCTTAAGTCCTTCACGTTTGAAGAGGTCACCTAGGTGAGTGTGGAATTCAAGGCCCTCCTGCCATCCTTAAAGGTACCTTATAACAGCTGGCTACAATCAATACTCCTCTGTTACTGACTACATTTTGAATGGCTAGTCTAATCAAGCCACCTCAAAAAATACCTTCAATCTCCCCATGTAGGAGGAGGATAGAAAGGGAACGTGTAGGTACTGTTCACTGTAAGGTCAGCTTCTCATGAGGGTTCTTTTTCTTCTACCATCTAGCTAACAAAAGGCATTTACCATCCCTATAAAGAGTTGGACCTTTTGTCTTTTATTTTATTATATAAAACAGAATCCATAAATGGTCATCCATTTAAAGAGGCTAACAGGCACATAAAGGTAGATTTTGTTAAAATGAGTTATGGGATATCTGCAAAGGAAAGGGTTTTTGGTTTTTTTTGTTGTTGTTGCTTTTTTTAAAGATCAGGCCTCCCCAGTCCCAGTTTATTGTCCATTCCTGGCTACACTTGGAAAAAAGAAAACCATTATGTGCAAATCCATCTTCTTAACTAGTAACTCAAAGACTGACCTTTGACCTTCTTTCCTAACACATAAGCCTGCTTTAGGTTCTGTGATTGCTGATGTAAGACCAATTCTGATCCTGAGACTAGTTGGGCAGACCTTGTAGTAACCTGAATTGACTGTTGATTCCCTGACATTTTAAAATTTCACAGTAATTACTGGAGCAGGGCAGGGCAGAGCAAGTGAGCTTTTAAAAAAGGCTTTTTGATGATGATAACAAACCAAGCACCAATTTCTGGAATTTCTTTTCCCAACCAGGTGGTTAGGAATTATAAATTCATTTTCATGAATGCCAAACCACAAATATATCCTCTTCTCCTTTCTTCTTAGGTCACCTCGAGCAGAAATTCGAACTGGAAATAAGTCCTCTTTGTAATCAGCAGAAGGATTCAATCCCTAGTATACAAATTGGTAAGCTGACCTTGAATTTTCGTTTTAATTTAGTTTATCATGGACCCACTGCCAGGAGTCACACAACAAATAAACAAACCCCTACACAGGTCTGCAAGAATGAAAATGGAGTTTGATAAGATCACTTTGAATGGTTGAACCCAGAGTGAGAAGAAAGAATATAAACCGTTGGTTATTTAACTAAATAAGCATATATACAATACTTATTAAAATATGCACATTTAAAGGAAACATGAAAAACAGGGCAAAGGCTTTGTTGAAGAACATGAATTAAGCTGCATGAGCTCGGCAGTTCAGAATTGAATCAACAAAAATAGTAAGAAGCTCACAAAATTCAATCCTTTTTTAATACTTCTTTCAGCACACTTCCCTAATTAGTAGCATCTTAATCCTACAGAATTAATCCTGTTATTAAACTTGCAAAGTTTATGTAATGGCTAGGTGTAGAGGAGGAAGTCCTGCCATATTATCAATTGAAACTTCTATTATATGTTTTATGACATTTATAACCCTCAGTCAGTTTTATGTTCATCTCAATCCTTATCATGATTCTCAAGTTTAAAAAAAATTTTTTTTTGCTTTTATAATTTGATGTATAATTTGAGTTACCTTCAAAGTTTTGTAACTTTGAAATAAATACCTAATTTGATTTTACCATGAAGTTAATTTGAAGCTCTTTGAGGGCAGGAATTGTTTCATTTCTGCCTTTTTATCCCCAGCATTTAGTACAGTACCTGGCATATAATTTTGTAGCTCAGTCATTTTCAACTCTTTGTGACCCCATGGACCACAGCACACCAGGCCCTTCTATCCTGCACTATCTCTCAAAGTCTGTCCAAGTTCATGTTTATTGTTTCCATGACACTATCTATCTATCTCATCCTCTGCTGTCCCTTTTTCCTTTTGCCTTCAATCTTTCCCAGCATCAGGGTCTTTTCCAGTGAGTTCCATCTTCTCATTACGTAACCAAAGTATTTAAGCTTCTGCTTCAGAATTTGACCTTAAAGTGAATAGCCTGAATTAATCTATTTTAATTAAATAATTAAATCAATAAATTAATTTATTGACTGATTTGATCTCTTTGCTGTCCAAGGGACTTTCAAAAGTCTTCTCTAGTACCACAATTGGAAAGCATCAGTTCTACAGTGCCCAGCTTTTCCTGTAGTCCAACTCTCAAAGCCATATTTTGCTACTGGAAAAACCATAGCTTTGACTATATGGACCTTTGTCAGCAAGGTGATGACTCTGCTTTTTAGTATGTTGTCCAGATTTGCCATAGCTTTCCTTTCAAGGACCAGGCATCTTTTAATTTCATGGTTGTAGTCACTGTCTGCAGTGATCTTTGAGTCCAAGAACATAAAATCTAACACTACTTCCATTTCCTCTCCCTCTTATTTGTCAGGAAGCGATGGAACCAGTTGCCAAGATCTTAGGTTTTTTTTGATGTTAAGCTTCAAGTCAGCTTTTCACTTTGATCCTCATCAAGAGGCTTCTTAATTTGTCTTCACTTTCTGCCATCAAAGTGGCATCATCTGCACATCTGAGATTGTTGATATTTCTCCCAGCAACCTTAATTCTGGCTTTTGATTCATCCAGCCTGGAATTTCACATGATGTATTCTGAATATAAGTAAATAAATAAGATGACAGCACACAGCCTTGTCATACTCCTTTTCCAATCTTAAACCAATCAGTTGTTCCACGTTTGGAACTGTTGCTTCTTGGCCTACATACAGGTTCCTCAGGAGACAAGTAAGATGATGTGCTACTACCATCTCTTTGAGGACTTGCCACATTTTGTTGTAGTCCACACAGTCAAAGGCTTTACTGTAGTCAATGAAGCTGAAGTAGATGTTTTTCTGGAACTCCCTTGCTTTCTCCATAATCCAGCAAATGTTGGAAATTTTGGTCTCTAGTTCCTCTGCCTCTTCAAAAACCAGCCTGCTCTTCTAGTAATTCTTGGTTCACATATTGCTGAAGCCTAACTTGCAGAATCATAAGCATAACCTTGCTAGCATGTGAAATGAGCACAATTGTTAAGTAATTTGGCCATTCCTTGGCATTGCCCTTCTTTAGGACTGGGGTGTAAACTTATCTTTTCTAATCCAGTGGCCACTGTTGAGTTTTCCACATTTGCTGCTATGTTGAATGCAGCACTTTAAAATCATTATCTTTTAGGATTTTAAATAGCTCAGTTGAAATTCCATCATCTCCATTAGCCTTACTGTTAGCAGTGCTTCCTAGGGCCCTCTTGATTTCATTCTCCAGAATGTCTGGTTCTACATCAGTAACCACACTATCATGGTTATCAGTGATGTTAAAATCTTTCTTTTATAGTTCTTTTGTGTATTTGTGCCACCTCTTCTTAATCTCTTCTGCTTTTGTTAAGTGCCTACCATTTTTGTTTTTTTATCATGCCCATTTTTTTTTGCATGAAAGGCTCCCTTGGTATCATCCCAGGTACTTTAAAAAAAAGCTCATTGAATGAATGAATGAACAAATTCGGAACAGAGGTAGACAGTCTAGTAAAGATCACCACTTCTCTGAAATAATAACTTTTAAGAAATTTGACTAGCCATTGTAGAGAGAAATTTTTGAACCCTGGACAACATTTTGGGTGTGACAGGAGAAGAGAATTAACACCTTCGTGGTAATAAATAGGAGAGAAGACTCAGATATTGGGGAAAAAAATAGAGGTCACAGAAGAACATTTCTTCTTCCTCCAACTTTTTCCTTCCTCTTCACAACAGAAGAGGAATAGAATCAGATGGAAACAACAACCATAATAATAACAATCCACTTTTGCCTGGTGCTTGGATGTTTTAAAAAACACTTTCCTTACAAAAACACAAGGAAGTAGCTCATGCAGATATCATTTGTCAAGTAGTAACTATTTCCAAAGGCAAAACTCCCCTTCCGTTACCTCTCCCTGTACTGTCATCCACATCTAGCTCCCGCCCCTTTTTTCTCTTCCTTCTCTTTACATTGTGCCCTCTAGAACCTTCAGTCTCTCAGACAGTGATATTCTCTTCACACTAGAACATCCTCTTTTCAGATTTTTTTTCCATCTTCTGCTCATGGAAATCTGATTCTCTGGAAAATGTTGCGCCTCTGTCCACTTACCATCTCCAGTAATTTTGTGTTCTCTCATACTTTCCAACACACTAGGCCAGGGGTGGGAGAGTGGGGAAAGGGAAGTTGACACATACCTTGTCTCCATGCAACAAACTCTCTTCCTTTGAGGTTCACTCTATGGATCTATATTACCCAGGGCACATTCTTGTGGCAAGGATCGATGGGCCTTCGAGTTACTTTCCCTCCTTTCTCAAAAAGTTCATTACCTGGCTTACATCTCTACCTCTGTACTTTGAGAGTTTATGTTGGTATCCCCTCCCAATTAATCAACCTTCTGAAATCCAGTAACTTGTATCTTCACTCCACCTCAACTACCCATGGGGACAATAACATTTTAAATCTCACAATCATATACATATAACTGTGTAGCACCATGATCTTGGACTCTGACATCTCCCCTCTTTGACATTCACCTATTTTTCCATCTCACCATTAGCCTTACTCCTTCTAAACCTATTATTCATCCTCACCACAACCTCCATTCCTCCCTTCTGCCCTTGTCTATCCATCTTGCTCCACCTCATTTTTCTTCTTTCACAGTTTTGACCTTGTGATTAGCCAGTTCAGCACACTATCTTCTATTCTGGAATTTCTTGCGCCTTTGCTCTTCTGCCACCTATACCCTACTATTCCCAATCTTAGATCACCCCATCTCTACCTTCCACCTTCTCTGCTTCTACTTCTGACATTCCAAAATACACTGGGGGGAGTCACGTCACTGTTTTCTCCCTGGATCCACAACAAAATCATATTATCTAATCTTAACTTTGACATTGTAATCCTTTTATTCTTTCTTAATTGACTTTCATACTCTTCTCAGAAGTTATTCCATTCCTTTATATCCCCACATGTACACAATGCCACACTCATTCCTTTTTTTGTCAGCAAAAGTCTTGGCCTTTTAGTTTATTGAAAGAATTAAGGTCATTCATCTTCTCCTCCTTTTTGAGGACTGTTTACTCAGCCATCCTTTCTTCTTTCTCCCCATTCTCTTCCTTGGTAATATTGTCTTCTCCCTTGAGTTCAAACATTATTTCTACACAAATGACTTTCAAATATCCAACCCTAATCTTTCTCTCAAATTCCTGTCCCTCATTGTTAATTACCTTCTGGATATTATTACCTAAGGATTGTTCCATAGCTGTCTCAAATTCAACATGTCCAAAAGTGAGCTTATTATCCTCCTCCCTAAGCCTACTTTTTCTCCAAATTTCCATTTCTGTTAAAGACATCCTTCCAGTCACTCAGGTATCTAACCATAGGAAAATACTAGACTCTTCCCTCTGCCTCACAATCCTTCACATCCTTAGCTCCACAGATCTTCTCCCTCCACTCATAATACAATCACCCTAATTCAAAAGATGACATCGTGCATTGTAGAAATGATATACAGTTTGGGTGAGAAGTAGTCGCAGCAGAGTGGATAAAGAGCTAGTCTCTGAACCAGGAAGACACGAATTCAAGTCTTGTCTTCAGCATATACTAGCTGTGTGACCATGAGCATGTGATTTAATATCTCAGTAGTCTAAGCAACTGTCTAAGACTACAAGTTACAGAGAATGTGTTGACCTACATTGGCAAAGGGAGTTTCCTCACCTAATAATTGTCTATACCCAGAAAATCACAGGTTCAATTGCTATTCCTTCATATTTTGTATTTACTTATCCATGTAAAGATAAGCTGCTGGGGTAAAAAAATAATAATAAAGACTTGGCAAATGACTGCATATGGAGGCCACATAAGTGTGAAGAGTCCAGGGTGACTCCTAGATTAGAAACATGATGGCCTAGAGAATAAAAATGTTCCAGACAGAAATGGGAAAGATAAGAGATGGGGTTAGAAAGAAAGATAAGGGATTCCATTTCAGACATGCTTGGTTTAAGATATCTATGAGACATCTGGGTGAGGTCCAGAGGCAAGCTTAGAGCTCAGAATCAAGATGAGGACTGGATACATAACTTTGAGTGTAATCTGCATAAATATAACAATTGAACCCATTGATGAAATTACCAAGAGGGAGGTTATGGAGAATATGGAGAGAAAAGAGAAGTCAGGCCAGGTCAGAGACTTGGGATACACCCACACATAAAGAGGAGATCACAGGTGATATCCCTGCAAAGAAAACCAAAGAGGATTATTCAGACAGGTAAGAGGAGAACCATAACAGAGCTATGAGGAAGACCCAGGAAGAAAAAACTATCCAGAAAGAAAAAACAGTCAGTAGTGTCAAACACTACAGCATGGTGGAGATAAGAACTGAGAAAAAATGCCATTGGATTTAGCAATCAAGATCTTTTACTGGTGAGCTTGAAGAGAACAGATTCAGTCAAGTGGTAGGGATGGAAGCTAGATTACAAAAGGTTATGAAATGAGTAGAAGATGAGAAAGTGAAGAGAATGTTCTTTTTGATTTTCTAGGGGACAGATATTAGACAAGAAGTTAGGGGGATGGTAGAGTCAAGTGAAGGGTTTTAGTTTTTGTTTTGTTTTGTTTTGTATTATTTGTTTGGTTTGGTTTGGTGTTGGTTTTGGTTTTGTTTCGTTTTTTAAGGATGAGGGAGATCTGGGGAGGTTGTAGGCAACAAAGAAGGATTCAATGAATAAGGATATATTGAAAATTAGGAATAGAGTGAAGATGATTGAAGAATAGAGGCAATTCTCATGTAGGAGAATAAGTTGGTGTTTAAATAGTGTAGAAGAGTAAACTTTTTGTGTTCAATGGTACAAAAGATATTGACCTTAAGATATTTACCAGCAAACTATTTTGAGAATAATGATATTTTTTTAAAAGCTGAGATGGACCTTGGAAGTAAAAGAAATAGAGAAATATAAGGGGAAAAAATAATATCTTATATGCATCCCCTGGTATGGCTTTGCAAAAATCCTAAATCCAGATAGAAACCCACATTTCTTTGTTTTCCCTCAGATTGATGAGGTATAAATGATTCTGGGATTATAATTTTAGAATTCTGACATACAGCTGATTTTTTTTCACACACTATGTGAAGATAGTTAGATATTCAGTGCTAGTTAGCATATCCTTTGGCTCTTTTCTAACTGAAACTCATCAATGAGAAGCTGAATTAATATCTGTCTACTAAAACAGGTGTTTGAAATATCCTCAGCAATTCTAAGTTGGTGATATATTTATAGTGGTATTTTTACAGGAGGATCTAGCCACATTGATTTATAACTCCTACACATCTAAATTCCAAAGAAGCACAATAAAATCTTATTCATTCAGAATCTGTGTTTACTGAAAGTTTACCTTTACTTAGCAAACAATATAAGTTAATAATGTAAGATATTTAAAATGTCTAACAGTGTGTTCTCTGTTAAGAAGCATTCATTTGCATGAAAACAACTTAGATGCTAACTACAAATTAGTCTTATCAATTCATTAAAGCAAGCTCCTTAAGAGCCCCTACCCAAAAATTGGAATAGTACATAAACTTATGCTAGTCTAGGTCAAGGTTTTGTATAGTTTTGAAAATAACAAAATGATATCTCTTTAAAAACAAAGTATATGCTATACACACACACACACACACACACACACACACACACGTGAATGTATGATCAGAAAGAACTGAAGGATTTCTGGTTAAGTTGTCATTGATGCCTACATATTTAAAGGTATTTTGTATTGTAAAATGGGTTGTACACAAAATTAAAGAGAGAATCCAATAATCCAACCTTTTGACTTTAATCAGACAATCCTCATCTCTCACTTGGTCCAGGTTGGTGAGGTTTTTTTCATAGCATCACAAAGCTGGAGCTGGAAGAGATCTCAGTGATCATCGATCTTACAGATGAGTAAATTGAGACCCAGGGAGCTGAAGTAATTTGCCCACTGTCACACATGTAGTCGTATCAGAAGGTTTGAACTTAGGCCCTTTGACTTTAGAACAGGTATTCTTTTCATAGTATCACTCTCCCTGTAGTCTTCTCGTGATGATCTCCTTTGAATTCTGTTTTTCCAGGTTTCATGACCCACGTTGCCGAGCCACTCTTCAAGGAATGGTCTCATTTTACAGATAATAGTCCCCTGGCTGAAAATATGATAAACAATCTCACAAGGAACCTGGCCAAGTGGAACAGTTTACAACATACACAACCCAGCAGTGGTGGTGGCAGTAGTGACAGTAATAGCAACAAAATCAATGACCAAACAGGCCAAGGAACTGAAAATGAGGAGCAGACTGGAAATGAAGGAGACACCCCATAATAGCAGCCCTGCCCTCTTCCCTTTGGCACTGCGATCTTCTCTCTGCTAGTCAGGATGAAGTTTGAAATCTCAGTGTGCACAGGGCCATCGAGAGCATGAAAGGAAACAGAATCTCGAAGGGTGTCCTTGTCAATAAACCCAGTCTGCTTCTGGGTTTTGTTCCTGTGCTCTTTGACCCCCTCCGTCCCCATTTTTCTAAGTGTATCAAAGCCATTTGTCACTTCTGATCATTAGCTGCTTGAGTGAGGAACTCCGTTCAATAAGTGCTGAGACTGGTCCCAGGAGCAGGCTTTGCAACTATCAGGGGAAGATTGGAGAGGAAGGAAGGCATTCTTGGCCACAAACTCCATTTGCCCTTGGTCATACTGTGACATGCAGCAGTTCATAGGTCCAGAGCACTGGACAATTTTTTTAAAATCTGGCTACTGAGCTGCACAATAAACCACCAGCAAATTTGGAACTCAGAGGACACTGGTTTTAAGTGTGTGGGCATAAAAGAGGGCAAGAGAAAGAATCTTTTATTTTAATAATAATAATTATAATAATAATAATAATAAACCTTTTTAACTTTTATATTCTGTGCACTAGACAAAGGACCTAAAACTCTGGACTAAGATTACTCTATCTACCCAACCCGTCCCAGAGGAGGCTCATTTTGTTAATAATTTTTATGCCACTTTAGGTTAAGAGACTGGCATCTTCTCAATTTAAGGAACAGTGGTTTCCTGTCAGATCTTCGGGGAAGGTGTTGTACAGTCCATTCCTTCGCACCATTAACCAATCCATCATTTTTGATGCCTCCATTTCAATGACATGTTTATATTCATGCATGTACATTTCCTGTAAATACAAGGCGCTACTGATTCCCATGCCAAAATCCATAAGTATTATGGGATTGCTACCTGTATAAACAATGGCACTGTGAACAGAATATTGTTAGTTTTAATACAAGAGAAAGCATTTGTAAATATGGTATAGAGTTTATTAATACACTATTGTTTGCAGATAAAGGCCTTAACTTTAATCATCTTTCATCTTCTGAAAGCTTCCTGAACTCATGTCCTCTCAGATGTGTTTCTGAACTGCCTTTCCATGCCCATCTTTTTCGCTTTTCCAGCTGAGATCATAAAACAAAACTGTGTAATAATCTTTTTAAGAGAGTTTTTGGAAACTTCACATGCATTCCACTCAAGACCATAGTGTTTAATCTATGGCACCTGACATCACTTCCTCAGATGAATAAGATCCTTCACAAAGCCTGAAGTAATTTTTCAACACAGCAATGTTACCCATTATATTTTGACAAGCCAACTGATGTGCTTGTGTTTCTTAGACTCTTGCTATGGGCTATGGCAGTCGGCAATCTCCACAGGAGACCTAGCAGGTGTCCCAGACCACCTATGACTCTGCCACCATGTACCAGTTTGGGGATTCCATGCTTTTTACACCTATGAAGTTGTCTGTTATGGCTACAGTACCAAAGTATTCCTTCGTTACGGTTTGGATTCATTTCTATGGTCTTAAAAGTAGCTGGTTTTAATTTCCTCATTTCACAAAAACACTCAATCCAACAATTCTGGTTGAAAGGGTGTCATTATTATTTTTTTTTTAAAAGGAAAACATGTTTTCCTTCAAGCCTTTATTCTTACTGTCAAAGGTTCACTGGCTAATTACAGCTTTGGCTAGAATAGTCACCTTAGATTGCTCTTTTTAGTTCCAGTGTTTTGTTTTGTTTGCAAGGATTTGCACGTTAAATCAATTATGGCATTCTACTGCTCTGCCAAGTTCTGTGCATTGAGCTGTGTGGCCGCACAAGTTCTAGCTTAAATCACATTAGATGAAAATAGGTGATGCTGCTTTATTTTATCCTTTAAGCAACACTGCAGGGGAAAAAACGACCATATCTGCTATCACTAAGTTGTTTCTGGAATCCCAGCTATGGACAGCTCAATCTTATTTTCGAAAAAGCAGCAGTTCCCTCTCACTTTATATAATGATACATTAGAAAGATGACCTAATCATGATGAGCATCTTTGGAGAGAGTGTGAGCTTAGCAGAATTAAAATTGGATAGAAAATTTAGGAATGGGAGATGTCTTGGTATCATAACAAATGAAGCTACTAGGTGATCTAATCTAATTGAAAATCGAATAAAATGGATGAATATCACATTGAAGTTCATAAAAAAAAAAGTTAACTATGAGGAGGGCACTGTTGCCAATACATGACATTAGTTCTCCTTGCTCTGCAGTGGTTTCAAACTGACTATACAACAATAATTCAAAGTGTTCTTTACCATCTCTGTGCTTAGTGGGACACCAGTAAAGGAAAGTTTGGATAGGCTCCTCCTCCCAAATCTCTCTAGCCTACCAGTTTTAGCTGGATGTTGTAGAGAGGGCTTTTGAATAGCCTACTGTTCAACATCTTTAAGATCATATCAGGGAAGGTAATCATGGGGCTAATAAAGTAGAGGCAGAAGAAGGTGAGATCTCTTGTAGCTAGATGTGTGGCTTCTTTGTGTTTAAGAAATGCCTCATGTTTAAATTATAATTTAAATAAAAGAATAAGGTTTGTGGGGTGTTGCTTTTATTTTTAACAGTATCCAAGATTGCAAAAGTATGGGTCATAAATATAAACCTTAGAATTTGGAGGAGGGGAAGAGGATGCCACAGAATACTACCAAATACCTAAGGAGTTAAAACTCCCAATGGAGCTGGCTTCTAGGATACAGGTTGTGAACAAATTGAACAATGCTGCATGAGCTAGATAGCAATGTCACTTATTCAGCGCCTGCTTGCCCACTTTGTAAATTCTGTTTCTCCAACTGCATGCTATTTAAACGTTGCCTGGCATTAGCACCTCCAATAGAAGACTGGCAAAGGAAGGAGGTGGCAAAACTAAAATCACCTCTAGGGGCTTCTTCACATTAGCTACTTTCATACTCAAGAGGGGAGCTTAAAAAGATTGTTAGTTACAAAAAAGGTACTGGATTGATTGGATTTTATTTGTACTATTATTGTTCCATTCTGCCATGGTCCATGAATCTTCAGGAATAGACCCTCATTTCTTTGGAAGAGAGTAGTCAAAAAGCCACAAAAGTGAAAAGTAAAATCAAGTTGAAAGAGTACATAGTTGCTAGGTGAGATTAGACATTCGATTGATTTTCTCTATTATGGTAGCAGTGAAGAATGATCGGGCAGAGTAGGCATCTAGGGGCACTATCCTAAATTCAAGTGAAGATTATGCTCCTTTCCTAATTGCTTAAGGGATGCTGATAGTAGCCAACTATTTTGAATACCTTGTGATATTCCCTATTATGACCTGTTATGAGTACCTTCTGCAATGATATCATGATACCTGTTACCAAATAACAGTTTGGAATTGACTCATCCACATGAGCTTAGATCTCACCCAAATTTATGAGGCAAAATATTATAAGTGGATCCTTTTGAATAAAGCTCTACCTTTTAGATTTCAAAAACTAACAACAATTTTGTCCAACCTTGGCCTCTCCAATCATTGGATATTCCAGATGAATAGTGAAAAATAAAGATAATTCCTATAAAACTTTTATGCTATGTAAATGGTCTACTTTTCACAAATACACCCATTTCAAGGATCAATCTGTCAGTTTCATTGTGGGGGGGAGGGGGGGAGCCACAACTGGAAAGGATGGTTCCTCAGGTCGGCTTCACTGTTACAAATATTACCACGTTCATTCATTCTATAGAGGGTGATAGCAATAGGATATGCCAGTAAATGTATTAATAAGAACAATCTCTCCTCCTATTTAACTGCGATGTCCATTCCAAGAATACTTTTTTCCATCTTACACTTGAGATATCTCCTATAGAATAAATAAAACAGTAAGCCAGATTCCCCTCTTAGAGACGTGAGCATAGAAACAATGATGTATACATTTGATTGTCCAATTGTCTCCAAAAGACCATTTCAAAGAACTACTTGTAAGAATACAGTCCTGTATATCAGAATCATAGCCCCCTAAAGATAATTGCTGAGTACAATAGGAATGGGTGAAATGCCCAAATCTTTCCAGAAATTAGGAAGAAAATCAGTATACTCTGTGTTCCCTCACAGTCATACCTGGGTGCCTTTCTATTTAATCATTACAGATCCATTTTTATCAAACTTGACAGTCAAATTCCTACAGATTTCTTAGAGGAACAAAAAAGTCATGCTATGTTTACAAGGAAAAATGTCCTTTCCTTCACTCTCGGATATTCTATACCAGGAAATAATAAACAATAGTCAAAATCTAGTGCTCTAATGTGAAGGTCAGGCATGCTTTTCAAAAGTGCCTCTGGACCCATCTGAACCTTGAACATCTCTGGGGCTAAGCCAGATGGGAAGAGACAGATTTGTCTGTCCTTAGATACTGCCTGCTAATAGAGTGAATGAAGATAAACTCTAGCTATTCAAAACAGCCAACGTTTTGCTTGCTAGTAGTCTTATAGGCAGCACGGTATTGTACAACTTAGCTTCAAAAGGTTCCCGCTCAGATTACCCTGAGCCTTGAGAGTCTTTTAGCTTCTGGCTTAGAACTAACTTTGCAAAGAGACAATTAACCAGGGCCAAAAGAAAATTTTAAATGCTGGGCAAACAGCAGCAAAGAATTTTTGGGGGGTTTTCCCCCATTTATTTTATATTGGGAGACCTACCTAGTTAATTGGAAAAGAAAAAAAAAATCACTATCACCTTGGATTCATTATTTCTTTTTAACTTCTTTGTCAGGCTGGTCAAAATGATCCCTGAAATCTCTTGCTTAAATTACAACTAGGAAAACTATTACTTAATGGTCTCTATCCTTGTCAATGCCATTGGTCTCCTACAGTATACTAGAGGGCAATTGGCTTTGTATGAACTCAGGTATGTAAAAAAAAAAAAAAAGCTTTGCCAAAAAACAATCTTTTTTTTTTTTTTGGCAATTGGGGTTGAGTGACTTGCTCAGGGTCACACAGCTAATAAGTGTCAAGTGTTTGGTTTGAGGCCGAATTTGAACTCAGGTTCTCTATCCACTGTGCCACCTAGCTGCCCCAAAAAGCAATCTTTTAAAATAAATTTAGGGTCCACTTCAACATCTATGTTAGTGGTATATGAACCAGAGAAATTATTCACTTGAGATATGGTTTTAGTCACTTTGTCTTACTCAGATTCTCTTCCACGATGAGACTTACTGGACTGTCTCAAGAAACCCCAGCAACAAGTGTTTGATCATCGCCTCCAGGTGCCTCCTGAATTCCACATTTACTGTCCCCACAGAAAGAAGTAAATTGTACGTGACGTATCCAGTTCCTCACTGACTACACATTTCAGCGCAGCTTCTCAGTTGATGTCCACTGCCTGACATACAGTTGTATAGGATATTATTATGACTAGTTTAAAAAAAAAAAAAAGCTAAAAACTTGTACTTCCTGGGGATACAGTTGAAAACCAAGCCACCTGAATACTGAAAAAATAAGGAACTTTACCCCTATTTGTCACTTGGGACTCTTTTTACAGGACATGATATGAGCCATGGTTGGTTTTAGTATTAAGCCAGTTAGATTTTTAGAGAGTTTAGGTTAGAGATTATTATCAATTGATTGCCTCACACATCCAGACAATAGTCTGAAAAACTTGTGGGTATAGCACTGTAACCTGTGTTAACCCAATTTAAATTTTGCTTTTGCTTTTAAGGGGAAAAAACACCCAAAGAAGTTGGGGCTGTACTTCTGGTCCTTTGTCTACATTTATTCATCCTTTGCAGTTGAAGCAAGATAGAATCAGTTTATATCATATCTTTGATCTGACCATTTTAGCCATCAAATATTCAGTAGATGCAGACAAAAAAATTGAGGTAATTAAGGGGGGGTGGGGGGAATTAGGGGTATAGGGATCTGAACTACGCTACTTTAATCGGATGCAGCTGGATTACTTTTTATATTAAACAAGAGTCTGTCTCCTTTGTCTTCCATCATTTTTAAGTTAACATTATTTAGCATAGAAAACAGAGAAACATGGTCCTATTTGTTTTCTGACTTTACTAGGGAAGACTATGAATATAACTCTAGTTAAAAAATTTAAAAAAAAAAAAGGTTAGGTCACATTCATAAAACATGCCAGGCTATCCAAGTTTTCATTAACCCAGTGAAATGTCTATCAACCCACCATATAACCAGATAATGGCAAAGATCCTTAACTCTTTCAGTATTTCTCCTTCATTTTTCTTTATCTGGCTACCCTGAGAACATTCTAGTGAGTTCCTGAGCATGAGAGCAATAGCTGCTAAGCTCCATTCAATTAAACTCTAAGTAACTAATCTAGATGACTTTTTTAATTACCAAAGGTAAGCAGTTGAGGGCCCATCTAAATGACTGGATTAAAGATGGGTCATCTTTTCACGGGAAAGACATGATTTCCATAGGGAAACCATTTCTTCTGAAAAAGAAAATGGCAAGAATGCCACTACATTGTTTATGTGTCAATCATTACTCTCATATTTAAACAGAGAAAGTATATAGTCATGTCCTTCAATATATCTACTTAACAAACAAATGAGATGAGATTCACTGTTTCTTTAATGGGTATGTGTGCATTTTTTTTCAGCAGTAGACAAAGGGGTCCTAATGAGAGAGGTGTGGAAAAAGCTAATTTGGTTATCAATTTCTACCTACTTCTCACTTTTCACTTGAAATCAAATCTTCCTGACACTGAGAGCCAACCACTAAGTTTACAAGAATTTCAGTGCTAATGAGCAAGTCATACATGTGGGAGGAAAAAGTCACTTATAAAAAAAAATTAAATAGTTAGTGTTTGCACAGTGTCATCAGTGTGGGATTCAATTCCATGGAGATTTCATTATTAATAAAAACAAACTAAATTTATGTCATGGTCTCAAGAGAAACTATAGCTTTCAAAATAAATGGGTTTTGGAACACAAAGAGAAGCTAGCTGGTGGGATTGTGAAAGTTCTCAACCTTATAAAACATAACAGAGAGAAAACTGGACAGTTTTTGAGATTCAAGGGTGCTCTCAATCAATGCAACCATTAAAGCCTAATGGAAAAATACAACTCAGGTCATACTTCCAGAGGAAAACCATATTCAAAATTCAATATGGCTGGCCCAGTTCAGATGCACAGGAAAAGACCAGAGAAATCTTTCCATCTGTAAGGATTCAAGGTGTCCCAAAAGTCTTAATGCAGTTTTAAGCTTTAATAACTCAAAAGAAGAAATGCTACAAATTTACAAAAAGAACATGTCAAAAGTTACTTAATTTTTTTTTAATACTGATATGATTCTTATTGAAATTCAACATAACTCTTGTGCCATGGTTCTAGGCAGTTTTCAAAGTCTGTAAAAACTCTAATTGAACTTTGTAAAAAGCTAAGTTGAACAGAAATTTAAATAAATTTTCAAATGACACTTTTGTAAGTTTGTAGCACTCATACTTCTGAAGTTATTAAAGCTTAAGTCTGCACTAAGACTTTTGGGACACCCTATATCATATGAGGTAGTTTAATATAATGGGAAATAAGCATTCAGTTCATAGCTAGAAGAAATGATCTCAAATCTCAGTGCGTCTATTTATTATCTGTATGGTCTTGGGTTTATCACTTAATTCCTCCAACCTCAGTTTCCTTATTTGTAAAATAGGGAGGGGGAGAGAGAGAAGGAGGAATGAGAAGACTAAATGATTGATAGCAGAGGCCTCTTCTAATTATAACTCTTATGTAGTTAAATTCCTTTTAGAGGTCTACATGGGCTTTAATAACAAAAATATTTTATTTCTAAATAGCTCATCTACATGCTTCCAAAGTTTTCTTTTAACTCAAACTCCAACAGGTGATAAAGCCTGCCTGCTTTAATAGTACATCTCCATTTAATATGGTTTAACCAACATTCATCCCCAAACAATAACTTATAAAAACAGTGGTCAGCCTCCCAGTTATGGAGGGAGAGTATGAATATTCCATTGTAATGGAGATTTCCTAAGACAACTCACTGAACTGGGAATAGATGCCCTGGTTATCACAAGTGGAAGGGATTAATCTGAATAAATTATTGGATTCTTTCTTTGGTTGATTCTATGCCACAGAACAAGTAGTGAGGATGAGACTATTTGACTATGGAGACTTCATGTACAGCTGGGTTTTGAGTCAGGAAGACCGGAGTTCAAATCCTGCCTCCAACATTTAACTAGCTGTACAAACCTGAGCAGTCACTTAACTTCCCTCAAATTCATTTTCCTTATCTGTAAAATGAAGGGGTTGAACTTGAACGCCTGTAAGGTCCCTTCCAGCTCTAAATGCATAATCCTGTGATTTCTATGAACTATTTAAGGGCTAAGATGCTAACTTTAATATCTCCAAAGTCTCATTTTTGTAGACCATGGAATGAGTTACAACTACTGAAAGTATAACTGCTCTTCTTTTATTGGCAATTTATTATTTATTCTTCATGTAAAAGAGCTGGTACCTACTCCCAGGAAGAGACACTTCATCCATCAGGGAGCAGAGACCTCCCTCACATGTGTAATACTCTGGCATATATGTTCGATTTATCAAAATTTTCCAAGTAGAGCATAAAAGATCTGACCAGATTTAAAGTAAATTACTGAACTTTTTCCACTTAAATAATTCACTTGTCCCAAACAGCAAGTTTGCTGTGAAACACACACACACACACACACACACACACACACAATATGTGTATACATATGTCACATCACAATGCTGAGAAAAAGCATCTGACTATGTGAAAATGCCATGACTGCTACACAGTAAGGTCAAGAATCAAATCAAGAGCTTTAACTGTATCTTTTAAAATTCAATCCTGTAAACATTCCTAATTTCAGAAAGTAGCAACTAATAAAAAGAAAATTACCAAGGATGCGGCTGCTTCTGATTTATCATGGAAAACAGAAATCACTTGGAAAAAAGTTAGCATTTGTTGAGAAAAGACAATTATTCTTTCAAAAATGAGGCTATAGAAAAAAAAAAGAGATGGAAGGGTGACAAGTAGAAAGGAGAGCAAGCTTATGGGAATCCTTCCTTAATTTTTTAGGAGAAATAAGTCCCTTCTGGGTAGGATATTAAATTAAAAAGCAATCTAGCCACAAAAAAAGGCAAAATTCCTCAAGACACTAAATAGGGTTTAAATTAAGCAAAATAATTTTTTTAAATCTAAGAAGGTATAAAGAGAGGGAAGAAGAGAACCAGATATAGAGACAAAGAGACAAACAGAGAAGCAGAGGCAGAAAGGGACCGATGATGACAGAAAGACAGGGAGCCCATTAGGAGAAAGAAGAAACAGGTCTTGCTTTATTTTCTTTCTACTTTCCTCCACATCCATTCCTCAACAGTTCAGATCTTTTCTCTTCTTTCCTTTTTTTCTTTTCTTTTTGTCTGTCTTCTTCTTTTCTTTCAAAGAAAAAAAAACCCACTTGTGTTGGTCATCTAGGAGCAACAGAATAGTATCTCTTGTTCACATTTAATACTTCATCTTGTTTGCTTTTTGGAAGGGTTTCTGTTTTTTTGGTGAGGCAATTGGGGTTAAGTGACTTGCCCAAAGTCACACAGCTAGCGAGTATTATATGTCTGAGGCCGAATTGGAACTCAGGTCCTCCTTACTCCACGGCCAATGCTCTGTCCACTGCGCCACCTAGCTGGCCCCCCTTTTTTTGTTTGTTTGTTTTTTGCTAGGCAATGAGGTTAAGTGACTTGCCCAGGGTCACACAGCAAGTAAGTGTTATGTGTATGAGGCCAGATTTGAACTTAGGTCCTCCTGACTCCAGGGCTGGTGCTCTATTCATTGCACCACCTAGCTGCCCCCTTGTTTGCTTTTTGAACTCCAACAGTACCACGGGTGCTTTGACATTTGACAGCAAAAAATCAGCAGCTGACATAAAAAAAAAAGACAGACTTTTCAATTCAGTTTAATTAAGTAAGCATTTAGTAGCACTGACAATATGCCAGGCACTAGGGATGTAAAGATAAGAAATGGCATGATCCCTGACCTCAAAGAACTTGTAGGCTAATAGAGAGATACTACATGTACACAAGAAAGCGTAATAAGAGATGGAATGCAATGGAGGGAAAAAAGGAGGTCCAAAGGAAGGAAGACCACTTTCAGCTAGGGGGATCAGGAATGGCTTCATGAAATAAGTGGTACAGGTGCCGAGTCTTGAAAGAAAAGGAAGACATATGGAGGATGTTAGGATGATGGCATAGTGAATAGGGCACTGTACTTGGAATCGAGAGGATCTGATTTCAAATTGCGCCTCAGACATTACTAGCCATCTTCCCTTGGGCAAGGAATTTAATCTCTCTTTGCCTCAGTTCCTTCATCTGTAAAATAAGGGAGTTGGACTCAGACTTCCTCTAAGATCCCTTCCTGCTCTAAATCCTATGTGTTTTTCTCATCTGAATACATACAAATAGATGCAAGCAAGAGCAGGATGAGATCAGAGAACAGCTGGTATTCAAATTTGGCTGAAACAGAGTATAGTGAGGAGGAACAGGGAGAGGGGAGATTCAAATTAGATTGAAAAGGGAGGTTAAAGCCAGATTGTGAAGGTCTCAAATACCAGGCTAAGGGATTTTATTTTATCCTATGTGCAATAGGAAATCACTGAACATTTGTAGTCAGATTCTGCTTTTCTTTATAGGGCTACAGATGCTAACAGATACTATATGTTAAGAAATCACACCTAATTTAGGAATACAGAGTAAGGAATCATTCGTGTCCACATGTCAGGAGGCAACCAGCCAAAAAAACTTGAGGCACAAAAACCCCAAACAAGATCTCTAAGGAAAGAGTGAGGCTTCTCTTCCAACCAATCAGACAACAATTGGGTGCTGAGAATCAGGGGTCAGGATGAGAGGCAGTCAGCCAAAAGACCTTTGCCCCTGCTTCTGAAAGGACAGCCAAACCAAAATTGATGAAAACAGGGAGCTTGCTGTTCAAAGCAACAGCTATCCAGTCTTCCAGTCTCTGGATGAAAGGGAAAAGTATAATAAATTTGAAAAGCAGAATAGAATCGGTTCCAAACTAACCAACTTAGCTCTCCTTAAATAATTGAAAACATTATGCATCAATGATTCAAAACAATATCAAAAGAATATCAGTAAGAAACAGAGGAGTTTCTACCACAGCCCTGCAAACAACTAGAATTTGAAATGCCAGCAATACAGCATACAGATCTTACATCAAGCCACAGATCTTACATCAAGCCCCAGCTCTTACCTACAGCTTCAGTTCACATCTACTTGAGGGTTGTGCCAGGAAGCAACTAGTCAAAGAAACTGACAAACACCACCTACCTCCCCCTCCGCTAGCTCTAAAGAAAGGAGTTTTGTCCCAACCGAAAAGCATGGGATTCAAGGAACAACAAACACTTTGTGGGCTAAGCTGACACCTCTAATACTTAAGAACACAGGTCTTAAGACTGAAGGTTTTACGGGGCAGGGAGGTGGTGCAGTGGATAGAGCATTGGCCCTGGAGATAGGGGGACCTGAGTTCAAATCTGGCCTCAGACATATAACACTTACTAGCTGTGTGACTCAGGGCGAGTCGCTTAACTTAGTCTAAAAAATAAAAAAAAAAAAAGACTTAAGGTTTTAACTTGACCTTAGACTTAAGGTAGAATACTTCTTTGCCTTTAAATTCAAATATGCTGCCCAGAAGCCCTTCAGCTCCTTCAAGTTTCTACCAAGAATTTGAGATAGGTGAGTAATCTTTATAAACCCCACAGCTTCTGCCAACATCAAATGCAGATGGGGACTCCTTCCTGGTAGAGACAAAAGCAAGATATGTTTGTTTTGCTTCAGATCATAAGCCGGTGTAATCCAACCTTCCTCATTAACCAGATGATAATAATAGTAATTCTATCGCCACCAAAAATATCTCTGATTTCAACCAGCTTAAATTTCCAAATTGAATTCTAAGTGATTAACCAACAATATTGCCTCATCAAACAGCAGGAGGCAGTGTAGAGCAAAATAAGATGTAGAAACCTTGGTGAGAAGCTCAAACATGCAAAATTAGCCCGATGATATTAAAGCATGAAGAAGAGAGAAGGAAAACAAAAAAAGGATTCTTATAACAGACTGCTTTTTCTATCAATTATAATAAAGCCACCATATTTGATCTCTAATTTCACAATCTCTAAAGTGCGACATGAAGAACTAAAAATAATTATAATGCTAGCATTTATATGGCACTTAGAGAATTGCAAAGTTCTTTGAAAACATCTCATTTTATCATCAACCATTCTGAAAGGTAGATACTCTTATTATCCCCGTTTTACAGATGAGGAAACTAAGGCAAACAGAGGTTAATTGACTTGCCAAGGGTCAGTGTCTGATCAGTGTCTGAGGCCACATTTGAACTCAAATCTTCCCGAGTCTAGGCCTAGCACTTTACCCACTGTACCATCCAGCTACCAAAAGGTGGGAGATTCATATGTTCTTTCTCTTAGCTGTGCTCATATTGTTCCTGCAGCTCCCTGCTCTAATCCTCCTTGCCCACTCTGATTCCAAAATATAAGCTCTTTGAGGAATGGGATGTTTCCATTTTTAACTTTGTATCCCAACCTGTAGAGTGACCGGCACATAGAAGGCACTGAATTGATTAATGAAAAAGCATGTATTCAATGTTGCTTATGTGCCAAGCACTGTGCCAAGCACTCTATGAAGCGTCAAACATAACAAACACAAAAGCAAAGAGAATCACTGTCCTCAAGGACCTTGTGTGTTAATGGAGGAGATAACACATGTGAGGCATGACCTGGGAGGGGTATTTTGGATTGGAAAGTTACCCTAATAATAAGTGGAGCCATAAGAGAGTAGACTGATACATTCCTCCCAATAGCAAAAGCAGTATTGATTTTATTATAGTTCCAGAACAGGAAAATGGAGGGAGGTAAGGAGATGGTAAATGACCAGCAGGTGGCTAGAGAGAAGATGGCCGGAGAGCAAAATGAAGCTTGGATAGAGTACAGCTACATACATCAGACCATCTGAGGCATTTGGCAATCGGGAGAGTTGATCTCCAGGACAGGAGCTTCAGAGCTGAATGGAGTACTCCAGGGCATAGTTTCTGGTCCAGCAGCAAGGTAGACCGGTTAGAATATGGCCAAAGAATAATGCTTGTGGAACAGAATTGAACAAAACTGAATGGGAAGACCAACTAGACTAGATGAAAAAGAAGTCTAAATTGGAAGGGCATATTTTTGCATGTGTTGAGGGATAGATTCTCAAGGTATCAGATAAAAGGGAAAGTGACAAAGGCTTGGAAAAAGTCTTGGATCTTAACATTACGGAAAAAAAGGTGACAATATGAATAATTACCAATTCATACACCTACTTTCACATCTCTACAAAAATCTTTGAGAATAATCTTAAACATGCATCAATGCAACCTTGATGAAGGTCTGAGAAAGAAATGGACTATCTTTCACAATAACACATTACAGTAGACCACATCTTTGCAATTACCCAACTGACTGAAAGGGAGAAATGACAAAATATCCCACTATGTTGATTATTTGTTGACTATAAAAAGAAATTTTTTTTTTACTTGACAGAGCATTCCAACAAGGCATCCTCCAAGTTTATGCCAAAATCATACAAGATTCTTTGAAAGATGTCACAACAAAGATAATTTTGTTCAATGGCCTTTGGAGTATTAATATCAAACAAGGCACACAACAAGGGAAATAAATGTGTTTATTATTGTCATAAGGAAATGGCTGATCATCCAGTTTGGCCAAAATGGATTGTCATATCTAAAGGGAAGTTGGTTTAAATTATGTTAAAAAGGAAGGTTGGAGCCAGATTGTGGAGGGTCCTAAAATACCAGGCTAAGGATCTTCAAGCTGGATGACAACTTGTGGAGTATGTTGTTGTAGGGATTGTTTTTCAGATAGAAGTTGAAGTAGATGGCCACTGAAGTCCCAATGCTAAAATTTCATGATTCTCTGATTCTTATTGCATCTTCTGAACTGGACACCCCCGGGACCACGTCCAAGAGGAGCAAAGTGTAGTGGACTTGGAGTCGGGAAGTTTGAGGTTCAAATTCTCCCTCAGACACTTTTACAGCTGTGTGTCCTTAGGCAAGGCCTTTAATTTCTCTGAGCCTCACTCCCTTCATCTGTAAAATGAGCTGGTAGGGCTTGCTGACCTCTAAAGTTCCTTCCACCTCTAAATCTATAATCCTGTGTTGTCACACAACTGGAGAACCTCTGCCCAGGGGCTATGTTGTCCCAACTGATGAAAACCCACTCTATCTAGCCAGCCCCCAATCCTTGACCATGCTTCTCTCCATCCAGTTTCCTGATATGCTACAGTACAGCTACCTTTCCATCCCTTTCTACTTCTTGCTCTGAGAATAGTCAGATCAATACTACTATTGCTTTTGGAAAGGATATCTCAACCTACTGCCTTATGGCTTCCCTCACCAGTCCTGTGACTTTCTTGTCTTTCCTATTCTTTCCTTGCCATCACTTCCCCATATATGTTGTCTTTTCCTATTAGAATACAAGATTCTTGAGGGCAAGAACTGACTTCTCTTCTATACTGATAGTACTCAATTAGTGCAAATAATGAATCCCATGAAGTAGTTGCATTATCTGAATTCGCAATGTATATTTCCATTGGGCTAAAACCAATTACCATATTTTACATAATTTTAACTTCAACTAGTAAGAATTTAAATACACACAACCAGAGATTCCTTATTTGCACCAACTGGGACGTAGTTGTATTTGCATCTCCAGTGCTTAGTACAATATCTAGCAATTAGTAAGTACTTAACAAATGCTTTTTCATTCATTGATTTATTCTAGAGGCCTGCAGAAAATCAATAGCCTGTGGGTTGGCTCAGAAAACTTTAACCTATAATCTCCACCGTGGAAGGCATGTACATTCATTCTCAGCTTCCACAAACTTCTCCCAAAGATAATAAGTCATATTCCTCATTACATTTCCCCTCTTCCCATATTCCCCTAAGGGACCTTGCACAAGACTGTCCTTGGAAATTACATGGGAGCACTGAAAGTATTTTTCCATCCAGCTGTTGTTTGGAACATAAAAATCTATCCTTTGAGAAGGACTATAGGTTGGTTTAATGACAGTGCAATGCCCTGAAAGTCACCACATGTTTTGATTAGTGGAGCCCACAGAATGCAGGAAGATTGAAACATGGGGCCAGTGAAATTGAATTTCCACTCCAGAACTAGTAGAAATGGGCCATGCAGCTGCTGATTTCCACTCAGCCCTATGAACCCTTCAATAAACATCTCCAGCTTTGCAGGCTTCTGTCTACGTGACTTCCAACATCTTGTAACTCAAACACATACTGATCAGCTGATCCATCAGGCTGCCACAGAAGTTAATGAGGTCAATAAGGAAGAAGGGAGAAAAGGAAAAGAGAGCTAAACCTAATGGGGCAAAGCGGATCCAGCTGGAAAGGAAATCCAGTTTAATGGCAGGGGTGACCTGCATTCAAGACTTGTCTCTGACATACATTGGTTTTGTGACCCTAGACAAGTCATTTAATCTCTTAGGGCTCTGGAAACCCTCTAAAACTGTGAGTGGCGAAGGAGATGCTGACCTGCAATGTTAGAGATAGTCTTCTTACCTGGGAATTCCTCGTGCCAACAAAATCACAGGTCCTGTCCCTATTCTTTCAGGGACACCCAGTTGTTGGGAGAGAGATGATGATGTAGTAAAGGCAATTGGGGAGTCATTGTACAGGAGAAGAACCAAGAAAGTATTTGGCAAAGGAAGTGGGAAAGGAGTAAATGGAGGGCAAAGAGCAGATTATACTATTCCCTCCTATCTTTCCATCCTCTCTCTGTCTTAACCCTTATTCTCAACCTCCAGCCATTCCACCCTGTCCTACTTTCCTAAACTGTCACCTATTACTTGACCTCTCTTTATTCCCTTTGAAATCTTGAACCTATAGTTAGCCAAGTCAAGTTAGGCATTAATTAAGCATATGCTACGTGCCAGGCACTGTGAGATTATCCTCTACTCTTGAACTCATTGCCTCCCCACATCCTATCATGGCTCACCCCTCTCCAAATTTCAACTCTGAATTATTCCTTCCATCTGCCTTCTCTATTCCTAATCTCACACTAGACCACTGCTGAATGAGGTCACTCAGTGTACTGATTGGATTCACTACAAATTTATGTTATATAGCATCAATCAACTGGGCCCTTTGTGCTACCCAGCAATACTTTTCATCTTCCCTCTTTTGCACTCCCCACGTCTGTTCCAAATTTTATTTTCTTTTCTAAACGCACTAACTGCAAATCTCATGTAGCCCCCAACCTTCAAGGAAACTTTCATCTGGCACTGCCACTACCTGAAGATGCCATCTAATATTTCTCTTCCTACTCACAGCCAAACTCCTAAAAAAAAAGAAAAAAAGCCATATATACTCCTTTGTCTCTTTCTCTCCTCCCACGCTTCATCCCTTAAAAATTCCCTTCTGACACTATCCCCTCAACTGAAATAGCTCTCTCCAAAGTTGCCATTGATTTCTTAATTTCTACGCCTTTCCCAAATCTTCAATTTTCTTTACCTCTCTATAACACTTACCATAGTTGACCATTCTCTCCCTCACTAGATAACTTTCTGCCCTTTGGGTTTTCTTAACATTGCTCACTCCTGGTTCTCCAACCTATCTGACTACTTCTGCTCAGTCTCCTTGGCAGAACCATCATTCATGTGCCTCTCTGCATGTGTGAGTAACCCCCAAGGCTCTGTCCTGGACTTTCTTCTCCTTAACTGGTCTCAACTCCTCTGGAGTTAAACTGGTATGAAAAGGCAGAGTGGGCAGTATGAAAAGGCAGAGTGGGCAGTATGAAAAGGCAGAATAAAGACTTGGACTTGAGAGTCAGAAAGACCCAGGCTCAAATCCTGCCCTAGATTTGGATGAAACCGGCTGGATGAAACTATCATAGTTTAACTTCTCTGAGCCTCAGGCAAATCATCTGCAAAATGAGGAGTTTGGACTCCAAGGTTCCTTCCAGCGTTCATCTTATGATTTCTATGCAGATAACTCCCAAATTTGCATATCTAGTTCTTCTCCTTACTGGATCTCCTAAGATCCAGTCCTTATCTATCTCCACCTAGACGTCTCACAGACATCTCAAATTTAACATGTTTACAACAACTTATTATCTTTACCCTTAACTTCTCCCCTAATTCTGACTTCTCTATTTCTCTCAAAAGTACCACCATCCTTCCAGCATACCATCTGAGTCATCCTCAACTCTTTTACTCTCCCTCACTCCACACATCCAGTCAATTCTACCTCCACAATGTCTCATGTCTCATTCTCTCCGCTCGTGTGGCTACCACCCTCCATCAATAAACATTTATTAAGCACCTACTATGTGCCAGGCACTGTACTAAGTGCTAGGGATACAAAGAAAGGCAAAAAAGACAGTCCCTTCTCTTACAGTTTAGTGAAGGGAGATAACATGAAAACAATGATGTACAAACAACATATATGCAGTATAAATTAGAAAGAGTCAAAAAGAAGGAAGCTACTAGAAATAAAGGGAATTGGAAAAGGCTTCTTGCAGAAGGTGGAATTTTAGCTGGGACTTGGAGGTAGTCAGGGAAACCAGAAGGTAGAGATGAGGAGGAAGCGCATTCCAGGCATGAACAACCAAAGAAAATGCACATGGGTCTTCTGTGAAGAACGGTAAGGAGACCAATGTCACTGGGTCACAGAGCACGTGGAGGGGAGAGGAAGTTGTAAGAAGACTAGAAAGGTAGGAGAGGCCATATAATGAAGGGCTTTGAATGCCAAGTAGAGGATTATATATTTAAGGGGGAGCTGCTAGAGTTAATTAAATAGTAGGGTGACATGATCATATCTGTACTTTAGAAAGATCTTGATGGCTAAGAGGATTGACTGGAGTGGGGAGAGACTTAACCAGAAAGACCAATCAGCAGGCTATCTCAATAGTCCACCTAGGAGGTGATGAGGGCCACACATAGGGAAGAGCAAATAGATCCGTTTGGCTGAACATAAAGTATGTGAAAGGGAGTGATGTGAAATCAACCTGGAAACATAGTTTGGAGCGATATTGTAAAGAATTTTAAGTGCCAAATAGACGTTTATATTTTTTCTCCAGAGACAACATGGAATTAGTGAAGCTTCTAAAGCCCAGGAGTGACGTGGCCATACCTATGCTTTCCCAAATAGTTTGACTATGCTGTGGAGAACAAGTTCCATATCTTGTACTTTTGTATCTCCTTGTCCTTCAGGCAGTCCCATGGGACTGGACACATGGAAAGGAAGGGGTTAAGGCAACAAGCCTTTATTAAGCACTTACTATGTGCCAGGCACTGTGCTAAGTACTTTACAAATATTCTCATTTGTTCTCATTTGATGGGCAGCCATTCAGAGAGGTAGTCCATGAAGGAGAAGGAGTTGGTTCTACCATCTGATTTCAGAAATAACCTGAGGTTCATATACATAAAATCAACCTTTAATACCACTACTTTCAGTCCCACTTTCATCCTTTATGAGTGCCCATATGACATCAACCAGGGTAAAGCTAGGTAACTACTCCTTCCTCCTTCCATACACAGCACCCTCGGGCTTCATGAAACCTTTCAGTGACTTCTTTCTCCTTTCCAAGAAGCCCTCGATGCTCACTGTAACCTGATTTCACCTGTGGAAAATGTGAGCAGGAGGACTGGGAGGCAAACAATGCAGAAAAAATAAACTCATTACAGAGAGAATCAATCAATGGGTTCAAGGGGAAGGTAGATAAATCATCAACAATAGGCATATAACAGGCTGTCGGGGGAAGCTAGACATGTTTACAGAAAACTTAACGAGCTTTTGAAGCAACACAATGAGATGGTTTAAGCACAGGACATAAGCCAACCTTTTGAGGTTTGAGCTTGAAGCATAGTGGTACCCTAATACAAAACGCCCCTTCATGCCAGTATCATACTGATGCTAGATGATTTTGAGGGTAAAGTGAGGAAAGTACTCCTAAAAGGACAGAAACACAATAGAAGCCTCTGATTACTGAAGAAGCCTTTGTCATCATTTTGCCACCCAGGATTACGTATATGAAAAGTATAGGTCTAGGTAGAAAGGATATCACTTCACCATTAAATAATTCCAGCTTTTCAAGTTCTTGTCTACTACATCATGGCATCACATAGACTGGTCAATGGATCAGTCAACTGATGACAAGGACAAAGCCTTCACACTCCTTCATTTTGTTTTTTAAAGGCAACTAGCAAAGACTAAAAAGTGAAAACTCTACAAAAAGACTGTAATATATCTTCTTGGCCAGACATTAGCTCAGACGAAGAGCAGAGATTTAATACTGTGAAAATGGGACCCTTTAGCCAAAGGCAGTTCGTTGAACTGTACTTGCCTAAGAAGAACATTCTGAAGCAGACTGGTTCCAGAATATCCTTCTGCTGGGGAACACTCCACTCACAATGTGGAAAAAAAGAAACACAGAAATGGAGGTGTCATTAGTAAGATTAACTTTGCTGGCAATACTGCAACACAGTAATTACGATGACAGTAGCAAGTACACCTTTCTACAGCAGTTCAGAGATTTTAAAGTGCTCTATGGACATTATCTTATTTGATCTTCACAACAATCCTGTGTTAGGTACTATAGGCATCTTTATCCCTGTTTGATAGCTGGAAGCTGATTTAAGCGTCAGAGGTGAGGTTCAAACCCAGGTTTTCCTGACTCCAAGTCTAGTCCTCTTCCTACAACACCAGGACGTCTCTCTATATGGTGATTCCAACAGTGTCCCTAATCTTCATGATCCTATTACAAAAAAGCTTAATTCCCACATCCTGATGGTTGAAGTTTAGTGTGTTCCTGTGGTTGTAAACTGAACAAATACCTTCTTTGTATCCCTAGCACTTGGCACAGTGTAAATGTTCAATAAATCTTTACTGACTGAAATTTGTCTGTGTTTTAAAATAAAGACTCTAAAATTATTCAAATGCTACTTTGAACAATTCCATGATTCATTCAACAGTGGATCAAATCTAGTGGGCTGGAATGCAAATAAATGTAAAGTCTTACACTTGGATATTAAAATGTTTAAAATAGCTTGAACAACAAAAAGAGAAAAACATACAGGAAAGAAAAAGTAGATATGAGCTGGTATTTATTTTCTCTAGGTCACATTTTTGGCAAAATTAAGGTCAGAGGTTTTATCCAAGTTTTTGGGGTCCTCCCCTTTTTCAGATACGTTAAGCTTCAATCCCTCAACATCCTTAAAATTGTATCACTTCCAGGATGTACTTCCTCTGTCACTACTTAATCTAATCCTATTGTTCTCCCCATCTTTGTTTCTTTTATGATTTCTTGAATTATGATGTCTAGGCTTTTTTTTTTTGTCATGGCTTTCAGGTAGTTCAGTGCTTCCTAAATTATCTCTCCTCAATCTGTTTTCCAGGTCAGTTATTTTGGCTGTAAGATAATTCATATTTTCTTCTACTTTTTTTGGTCTTTTGGCTTTCTTATACATTTCATGATGTCGCATGGAATTATTAGCATCTGTTGGGTCAATTCCAATTTTTAGGGCGTTATTTTCTTGGGTAAAATGTTCGTACCTCTTCTTCTAAGCTGTTAATTCTCTTTTTGTAGCTTTCTTCCACATCCCTCATTTCTCTTCTAATTTTTTCCTCTATTGCTCTCATTTGGTTTCTAAAATAATTTTTGACTCCTGCTTTTTCTCTTCCGGGAATTTTGGTTGGAATTTTGGTTTGGAACCCAAACTATTTTTGAGGCTTTGCTTGTAGATATTTTAGAATCATTCTTTTCTTCTGGGTTTGTGTCTTCAACTTATGGTGGGATTCTTTTCTGTTGTTATTTGTCCATTGTGCCAGCCAGCTTTTTTACTTGGGACTTTATATTAGAGCTAGACTTTGTACATTTCTGGGAGTAATGTCTAGATTGAGTTTCTCTCCTCATGTCTTTCTACTTTTACAACTCAGGCTGAGGACCTGCAAGCATTCAGTTTTCACTGTCTCTTCCTTTTCTTTCACTGCAAAGACCCTGGCCCAGCCTTGCATCTCCCTGGTTGGATGCTCCAGGGGCATGTTGCCAGACTGAGCAACTATTAACCCTCAGAGGGTGCAGATTCAAAGGACATGAACTATAGGCTCCCCTTTGGTATTGGATTCCTGCCCTGGTTATTCCATTGCAGGCTTCAGTCAGGCTGGTGGCTAGAACTGAGTCCCTGTTCTACTTCTGGGATAAAAGCCACATGTGTAGGCATGTTTGTCTCTGAACTTATTGCTTGCTTAGTAACACAGATAGGGCCCGTGACAGTGACCACTGTTCTCTGCCACTTCTAAGGACAGGTCCCTTCTTCAAACTCTCATGGAGCTGTGACCTGGAATTAGGTACTAGGCTGCCAGATGGCACCTGTTCCTACACCCCAAACTGGTTCAGGGATTCCCCTGGGATCTCTTCCTGCCCTGGTGCCTGGTCTCACTACTCTTTCAGTTCCTAAATTTAACATTCTGAAGCAGACTGGCTCCAGACTATCCTTGCTGAAAAGCTCTATTTGTGTGCTCTTGGCCAGAACCTGTCAACAGTCCCCAAAGACTGTCTCCCTAAGTGACCTGGCCTGGAAAAATTACTCACTGACTTTTTTCCTGGATTTCCCGATCATAATTTGGGAATTTGTTGTTAGATCAGCCTTTCCCTAGAGCAGACTATTTTGAGAATATTGAAATTTTGCAGATATCTGGTCTGAGCTGTCCCTGAAATCTTGGAATATTACAATATTCAATATCCAAAGAAAGCAGCAGGATCAGCCCAGACATTTCCTCCAGAAGTGCCCAGAGCCTACCCCTACCATAAAGTTCAAATCCAAGATGAAGGCTGGAAAATGTGCCGACAGAAAAAAAGAATCCCAACATGAAGCATTATAATGGCGACAAGAATACTCAAGACACAACCTCAAAAGAAGAGAATGACTCCAAAACAGCTACAAGGAAAGACTCAAGAAAAACACAGGTTGGGCACAAGTTCAACTAGAATTTCTGGTGGAGATGAAACAAGAGTTTTAAAAAGAGCTTTAAAATTTGTATAAATGAAAACAGAGTGCTAGAGAAAAAAAATTGGAGAAGAAATCAGAAATACAGGAGAAAGAATTAGAAGGGGAATTAACAACTTAGTATAAGAGGTACAATAAGCTCCCTGAAAACAAGAATGGGTCAAATAGATGGTAAGAAATATTCAATCAAAGCCAAAAGACTGAAAAAAATAGAAGAAAATATATGTTATCTCATAGCTTATCTCATTTCCCACCTGGCTATAGACTTTATTATACCCCTACGCTGAGTACTTTCCCTTTTCCACCCTCACCCCTGTTTATTCACCAATTAGACTGTAAGCTCCTTGAGGGCAGAAACTATCTCACCCCTTAGCACTTAGCACAGTGCCTGGCACATAGTAGGTCCTTAATAAATGTTTACTGACTATTGAGAAGCAAAAATAACTGACCTGGAAAATAGATTGAGGAGAGATCATTTAAGAATCATTGAACTACCTAAAAACCATAACAAAAAGGAAGAATCTAGACATCAGATTTCAAGAAATCATCTTGATCTCTTTAGAACTAGACAGCAAAGTGGAAACTGAAAGAATCCACCAGTGCCTGAGAAAATCCCAAAATGAAAACTCTCAGGAATATATTGGCCAAAATCCAAAGCTCCCAGGTCAAAGAAAAAATACTACAAATAGCCAGAAAGAAAGAATTCATTCAAGTAAAAGAGCCACAGTCAAGTTCACACAAGATTCAGTAGCCACCACAATAAAGGAGCAGAAAGACTGGAATATGATATTTCTGAAGGCAAAAGATTTAGGCTTACAAGAAAAAATAACTTACCCACCAAAACTGAAAAAAATCAACCTACAATAATAAAAGGCTTCCAAGTATTCTTGATGAAAAGGCCAGAGCTGAGTAGAAACTCTGATTTACAAACACAGCAAACAAAAGATGCATAAAAAAAACAAAGTAAAAATGAGCTAGTAATCATAAAGGACTAAACGTGGATAAACATATTCTTCACATTCTTATATGGGAAGAAGACACATGTAGCCTCTCAGAACTCTATCATCCTTAGAGGTGACAGAAGAACTCTAAAGAAACAGAAGATGTTATATTTGATGATCTGAAAAGACTAGAAAGGAAAAAGAAGAGGAAGGTATTAGAAGGTCAATTGGAATTGGTCAAAAGAGGGAAGAATACACATACAGACACAGCTGGGTACAGAAATAAATTTCACACAATAGAGAAAACAACAGCAAAAAGGGTTGAGGGGAGGGGAGGAGATAGAGAGGAAGATTAAAGGAGGGATTATTCAGAAGCAAAACAAACTCTTTAAGAGTTTGGGAAGGGGGTGGAAAAAACAAACAGAAGGAAAAATCTAAGAAGAGAATGAAGAGAAATACACAATTAATAATCCATAACTGAACATGAATGAGATGAATTCACTCATAAAACAAAAGATGAAAGGCAAATTAATTAGAAACTAGAATGCAACAATATGTTGTTTACAAGAAACACACTTGAAACACAAAGATATACACAGAGTTAAAATAAGAGGTGGGAGAAGAATCTATTATATGCTTCAGCTGAAGTATAAAAGGCCTGGGTAACAATCATGGTCTCACACAAAGCAATAACAAATAATAGACCTAATCAAAAGAGATAAATAGGAAAACTACATTTTGCTGAAAGGTGTCATAGAAAATGTATCACTACTATCAATTCTAAACATATGCATCAAATGATATAGCATCTAAATTCTTAAAGGAAAATGTAAATGAATTCTAGGGGAAAAAAAACTATAATGGTGTAAATTTATTCCTCTTACATCTAGAAAAATCCAACAAAAAAGAAATGAAGGACTTGAAGAGAATTTTAGAAAAATAAGACATGATAGACCTGCACAGAATATTGAATGGAAATAGAAAGGACTATACCTATTTCTCAGCTGTGTATGATACTTTCACAATAACTGATTATGTATTAGAGCATAAAAACCTCATGCACATGCAGAAAATCAGAAATAATAAATGTATCTTTTACCAACCACAATGCAACAAAAATTATATTCAGTAAAGGGCTTTTGAAGCAAAGATTAAAAATCAATTAGAAACTAACTTAATCCAGAACAATGAGTGAGTCAAGGAACGAATCATATAAACAATAATTTCATTAAATCAAATGACAATAAGACAGCATTCCACAATTTTTGGGATGCAGCCAAAGTAGTACTTAGGGGGAAATTTCTAATTCTAAACACTCATCAGTAAAAAAGAGAAATACCAGGTCAATAAATTGGACACATAACTAAAAAGAAAACAGAAAATGAACAAATTTAAAACTCTTAAATAAACACCATGAAAATAAAAAAAAGGATCAATAAAATTGAAAGTTGAAAAAAGATTAATAACTAAAACTAGGAGTTATTTTTAAAAAACACAATAAAAGAGATAGCCATGATCATCTAACTTGATTTAAAAAAAGAAATAAGTAAAATAATAGTATCAAAAAAAATTTTAAGGTAAATTCACAACAAATGAAGAAACAAAAGAAATTATTAGGAGCTATTTCACCAACTCCATGCCAATAAAATATAAATTACCCATATCAATAACCTAGGAAATAAAATACTGAAATAATCCCTATTTTCTAAAAAGACAAAAATTAACTACCAAAGAAAAACTCCAGGACTACATGAATTTACAAGAGAATTATATCAAAAGTTTAAAGAACAATTAATTCTAACATTATATACATCAACTAAAAAAAACTAGGCAATCCTACCAAATTCCTTTTCTGACACAAATATCTTGATACCTAAATCAGGGAGAGTTGAAACAGAGAAAGAACTCTATAGACTAAGATCCCTAATGAATATTGATGCAAAAATTTTGAATAAAATATTAGCAAAGAGACTACAGCAATATATCACAAAGATAACACACTATGATTAGGTTGGACTTATAACCAGGAATGCGAGGTTCATTCAATATTTTTAGGGAAAATATAACTTAATTTGCCATATTAGTAATAAGAACAACAAAAAGTATATGATTGTATCAATCTATGCGGAAAAATTTTGACAAGATAGAATACTCATTCTTGTGCAGGGAAAAACAGGAGTTATAAGGAATAAAAGGAACATTCCTTAAAATGATGTTAGTATCTATCTAAAATCAAAAGCTAGCATTATCTGTGATGGGGATAAGCTAGAATCCCTTCTGGGAAGATCAGGGGTAAAACAAGGATGTCCATTATCACCATTACTATTCAATAATGCTAGAAACGCTAGCTATAAAAATAAAACAAGAAAAAGAACTTTATGGAATAAACATAGGCAAAGAGGAAATAAAATTACTACTTTGTACAGATACTTTGATAGTATTCATAGAAAACCCTAGAGAGTCAACTAAAAAACTAAATTGAAATAATTAACAACTTCAGCAAAGTGGAAAGATATAAAATAAAGCTACAAGTATCATTAACATTTCTGTGTATTACCAACAAAAGATATGAGGAAGAGAAAGAAAGAGATATTCCATTTAAAATAACTACATGACCAATTGATAAATGGTCAAAGGATATGAACAAGCAGTTTTCAGATGAAAAATTTAAAGCTATCTAGAGTCACATAAAAAAATGCTCTTAATCACTATTGATTAGAGAAATGCAAATTAAGACAATTCTGAGATACCACTTCATATCAGATTGGCTTATATGACAGAAAAGGAAAATGATAAATGTTGAAGATGTGGGAAAACTGAGTCACTGATGCATTGTTGGTGGAGTTGTGAACTGATTCAACCATTCTGGAGAACAATTTGAAACTATGCCCAAAGGACAATCAAACTGTGCATACTCTTTGATCCAGCAATGCCACTACTAGGTCGGTATCCCAAAGACATCATAAAAAAGGGAAAAGGACTCACATGAACAAAAATATTTATAGCAGCTCTTTTAGTGGTGGCAAAGAAATGGAAACTGAGGAAATGCCCATCAAGTGTGGAATGGCTGAATAAGTTGTGGTATATGAATGTAATGGAATACTATTGTACTATAAGAAATGATGAGCAGGTGGATTTTAGAAAAACCTGGAAAGACTTACATGAACTGATGCTAAGTGAAGTGAGCTGAACCAGGAGAACTTTGTATACATTAACAGCAATACCGTGTGATGATCAGCTATGATTGACTTAGCCCTTCTCAGCAATACAATGATACAAGACAATTCCAAAAGACTCATGATGAAAAATCTCAGATCTCACTACAATTTTTAAGTCTATACAGTCACACAATCAGAAAATAGTTCTCTAGAAAGAACATGAGAATTCATGTTGTGATCAGTTTAATCATAAATATTCTTCTGAAAACATATGGTGCTTTTGAGTTAATACTTACAGATATTTTTCCAGCTACTTCTAAACACATTCAGTACTGAAAGTTTTAATCAAAGAGTAAACCTAACAACTAACAGCAAATTCAAGGCCACCAGGCCTGGATTAATTTCTCAGAATACCAAAATGATCTATGACTGTTGAGCTATCAATTTTTTTAAAAATACATCTTAAAGAATGGGAAAGCTGCCAGAGTTGGAAATAGATAAATATGATCCCAACTGGAGGAGGGAGGGTGAGAGAAGGAAAATGGATTTCTCATAACGTAAGCTTGACTTTGATTCCAGGCAAAAGTTTTTAATTCTTAAAGAGATGGTTTGTGAATACTCAGGAGAATCAGTGATCATTGTAAGCTAGCATGGCTTCATTAGAAACATCAGGGTAACTTCATTTTATTTTTTGACAGATATGCTAAACTGGTAAATCAGGATAGGGCATATAGTATTTCTGGATTATGGTGAGGCATTTGACATAGTAACCTAAACAATCCTTGAAGACATGATGTAAATATATGGCCTAGATGACAACAGTAATATACTGTTTGTCTTTCTTGCCAGACTGGTGGCATGAGTTTGAGTTCAAGTCAATAATGTGATGCTAGCAACCATAAAAGCTGCTGGTTCATTTCTAGGCACTACATTTTGGGAAGGTCACTGACAAGCTATAATACATGCAAAGGAGAGTGACCAGGAGGGTAAGAGAACCGCACAAAGACTAATTAGAGGAACCAAGAACTTTTAGCCTAGAAATAACTTCAGGGAGGACCTCGGGGCTATCTTCAAATATCTGAAGGGTCTTAAGGAAAAAGAGGAATTAAGACTTCTTTTATGGGGCCACATAAAGACATAACTCACAAGCAATGGAGTGAAGTTTCAGAGGGATAGATTTTAATTCAATATAAACTTCCAAACTATTAGTTTCCCCAAAGTAGAATGGACTGCCATCATAAGGTTTCCCCTCCCTAGAAATCTTCACTTAAAGGGAGGCCAGATGATTATACTGGAGAATATTGTAGAGGGAATTGTTTTTCCAGTACAAGTTTAACTAGGCAAAAGCTAAGACTCTTGTTATTGGTATTACACTGCCCTCTTGTGGCAAAGGTGGAAAATGTCACTACTTAAAACTGTAAGACAGCTCCTCTATTTTGGCTCCTCAGCCAAACACTGAAGTACCCACCATATGCCAGGCACTGTACTAAGCACTGAAGGGGATACAAGGAAAAGCAAAGGATAGCCCCTGCCCTCAAGCTCAAAATCTAACGGGAGAGACAACATACAAACAACATGACACAAAGCAAGTGGATATATAGGATATATAATGGATATATCCTATATATATAGGATAAACTGGAGATAATCAATAGAGGGAAGACACTAGCATTAAGGAAGATCCAGAAAAGCTTCATGTAAATGGAATTTACATGGAATTTTGGTTGGGACTTGATGTTGGGGAAATCAGGAGGCACAGATTAAGAGGGAGAGAATCTCAGGCCCAGGGGCAGGTAAGTGGCGCAGTGAAAAGAGTTCCGGCCTTGGAGTCAGGAGGACAGGAGTTCAAATCTGGCCTCAGACACTTGACACTAGCTGTGTGACCCCGGATAAGTCACTTAACCTCGACTGCCTCACCAAAAGAAAAAAAAAATTTCAGGCAGGCATGAGGGAACAGCCACTAAAATACATGGAGTCTGAATATGGAGCATTTTGTACAAGAAATAGCAAGGAAGCCCATGTCACTAGGTCACAGAGCATGTGGGGATGAGTAAGGTATAAGAAGACTGGAAAGGTATGTATGTATGGGAAGCAGAGGGGAAAGAGGATATGAATGGCTTTGAATGAAAACATTTTATATCTGATCCTGAAGTTAACCAGAAACCACTGGAGTCTGAGTAAGGCAGTGACATGGTCAGATCTACATTTGAGGAAAATCACTCTGAGAGGAGCAGGGGCCATTGTGGGGAGAGCCCAATCAGCAGGCTATTACAATACTCCAGGCATGAAATGATAAGGACTCGCACCAGGGTGGTGGCAGAAGAGAATGGGGAAGAGGAAGCAAGAACTCTCACAAAGGTAAAAATCAACAGGCCACTGTCAACAGATTAGACACGAGGTGAGACAATGAGCAGCAAAGGACGACATCTAGGTTGCAAGCCTGGACAACTGAGAAAATGGTGGTACTTTTAATAATAGGGAAGTTAACTTGGAAGAGGGGAGGGTTTTAAGGGAAAAATGAGTTCAGTTTTGGACCATGTTAAATTTATGATGTCTATTGGACATCCAGTCTGAGATGTCTGAAAGGCAGTTGGAGATGTGAGACTGGAAGTCAACAGAATGCTTAAAGTGAGGTAAGATTTGAGAACCATCACCACAGAGATAATTGAATTCACAAAAGCTGATAAAATTACCAAGTAAAACAGCACATAAGGAAAAGATTGAAAAGGGTCCAAGGACAGAGCCCTGAGGGACACTCCCAATTAGCAGGCATGGCTTGGATGAAGATCCAATCAAGAAAAAGGAGAGGAATAAGCAATTAAAATATGCTTACTGAGTACAGACACGGTACTGAGCTTTACAAATCTCATTTGATCCTCACAACAACCCTGCAACGTTATCCCCATTTTACAGTTAAGAAAACAGAGGCAAAGTGAGGTTAAATGACAATCTAGTTTTAATCTCTAACTTCACATGATCTTCCTCACAAGCTATACTCCAAACTGTCCTAATTTCTGTTCCCTATACACAATATTCTATCTCCAACCACTCTGCATTTCAAGTTCCCTAGAAGACCCAGCTCAAATGACTCCTCCAAGAGACCTTTGCTGTTCCCTCTCAGTTGCCAGTGCCATTTCTCCCAAAATTATTTCGTATTTATTTTGTATTGACTAATCTATGTTGTTTCCTCTCCAGTAGAATGTAAGCCTCTTAAGGGTAGAAACATTTGCCATTACATTAGTAATCAATAAATACTTGCTGAATTGAATAAAATATTAGTTGAGGAAAAAATTGCAACAATGTTCTGGGTTTTGGTTTCTTTTTTCAAAATATTATTACTTGGGCCAGAAGATGTTATCCACGAACGAGTTCAGAGGCTTATCAACAGGCTGATTTGCAGAGGGAATTTTCCAGTTACAGCAACTTTCAAAGAATATCTACTAAGTTATAGACAGGTGGTGATCTGTATCAATGAAGAGAAAATAACAGTATTTCAAGTACCCATAATTTTATCATAGGATGCTGGAACAAGAAGAAGCCTTGCAGATCAGCATCTAGTGCCACTACCTCTTAACAGATGGAGAAACTAAATTTCAGAAAAAATTTATTACAATTGTGCAAGATCACAAAACTAGATGGTGGCAGACTCAGGCAGAACCCAGGTTTATTGATGCCCAAACCAGTGCAATTTCAACTAAATGCTTTTGTTTATCAATTAATAGCTTCCTCACTTATAATCTCCCCTACACACAATTTCCAGAAGAATACAAAGAAATTTTTATTTTTTCCTAAAAACAAGAGAAACAAACAAAACAATTTCAGAAAACTGAGAATTAATCACTACTAGGTGATTCAAAGAATAACTGATTTAATAAAGAAAGTCTTGTTTAAGGATCACATTTTTTTTCCATTCAGTTAAAACAGAAGAAATAAATTATCATTTGTACAGCTTAAAAGAAATTAAACAGCTTTCATTTCTCTCAGAATACCTGGACTACTTTACAGTCAGGTGGCAGCCTCAAACTCAGCATTATATAAATATCATGTAGAGTATCTAATTTATAAAGAAATGTGCACATCTATTAAGGAAGGGGAAAGTGATGTTTTTCTTCTCCTTTACTCCTAAACCCCAAACCTACTAGCAAAATATATTTCAGGACAAAATAAACATACTTCAATAGATACCAAGTACAAGTATGGAAAGTACATTTATTTCACAAACTATTTACAAAAGTTCATGTTAGAAAATGAATAAAGAACAGAGAAAAAAATCATGATACATACACATTTACATAACAAGCTTATGCAATGTTTAAGAAGCAAAAGATTCCCTAAAAATTTATATTTGCAGCACTTCGATAAAATCACATTTAAGGGCAAAAAAACAAACTGTGAACATAAGAACATGATATTAACAATTCTATAAGTATCAAAGTGCAACCATTTAGTGAGTCAACCTACAGCTGTTTGAATAAAGAAACTATAATCTTACAGTCTTTAAAGACCATCAGACTACTGAAAATTGAAAGCCAGCTGAAGATTTCTACACTTGAAGAAAAGGCACAAGGCTACCTACCTGAATTAATCAAGTAAATTAGGAGGGATATTCATGATACTGGCACAGCAGTTTTCATAAACTGGAAGAGGAGTTCTGATTCCTTAGCACCTTGTCAAGTAAATGGCTTTCCAATATTATACTGCAGTCTAAGGTTTCATTTATACACTAAAATGGTTCCTCTCATGGCAACACTTGAGCCTTCTATTATGAGAAATATGAGGTCATCTAATATTTGTTCTCAAGATACAACTGCACAATAAAGAAAAACTTTCACACATTTCATTCAGAAGTTTGACTGCTGGGAAATCTATAAGAGGTCACATAGGTAGGCTTGTGAGTTTTTCACAGTTACATATCAATATATTCCAGTGCACAAATTTTATTTAGTTGCTTTAAAAAGTGGTCCTGCCACTATTTAACACATTATGAAGCACATGCATTTTCCTTCAAGTTTGGCTCATTCTTAACTAGAGAAACAAAGCTTTTAACAATGACACCTTTGTGGTACTTTGTCAATTTCTTCTTGGGTACACTGTCCATTCGGCTGCAAGATAGGACGTCCAAACTAAAATTAAGCATATTTTAAAACACAAAAATTAATTGAACATACTGTGAAAAAGACAAAATGCAAACAAATGTTTAATCAATGGCCAAGTATCTCAATACCTCACGGAGCTAAGGGGCATGAAGAGTAAGCATAAAGCATGGTCCCTACTGTCAAGGAACTCACAATCTAATTAATGAAAAAACAATTAACATGTATGAAATAATTTTTGAATATATGATAGTATAATAACATCTGATTTATCTACTATCTTCATATAGTTCTTTGGATAAATATCACTTTAAGCTTCAAATTTTATTTTACCCATTTTCATGGAAATCTTCCATCTTCTTTGCCCTCTTAAACAATCTACTGAACATAATTTAATTTTTTCTTAATTATTTTGAGTCATTGTTTATTGGATATTAGCTACTATTCTATGTTGCAATACAGTAATATCCTTAGAATTACTGAAGTATGTGAGGATGTCTGCTGCCTCATATCTCCTTCTTTACTGCCAGGATATCAGCTGTAACTTCTAGCTACTTTCTGCATATCTGTGTCTAAAGCTGCCTTGACAACATCTAATTTTCTGCTCCTAAAGAACTATGGGCTGGAAAATAAATGAGCAATATTAGTGGAACTGAAGCCAAAATAAAAGTGTAAACAGGATCTGAGTGAGGGCCTATAGAGCTGTCCTAAAAATAAAGTATTTTAGGTGCTCAATAAATGTTTATTATTGATGATTATTTATTTTTGGTCGACCAGATAGAAGCTTACATTTATATATCATATTGGATACCTAGGTGGATCAGTGAATGGAGTACTCAGTCAAGAGAGTCAGGAAAACCTGAATTCAAATCCAGCCTCAGCCACTTAAGAGCTGCTGGGTGACCCTGGAAAGTCATTAACTATCTGTTCACCTCAGTTATCTCATCTGTAAAAAGAAGACAATAGCATCTACCTCCCAAAGTTGTTCTAATGATCAAAAAAGGTAATAACTGTAAAGTGACTGGCACATGAACGGTGACTGGCATATAGTAAGCACTATGCAAATGTCAGCTATTATTATGTTAAAAGCTGACAAATCACTTTACATGCATTATTATCATCTCAAGTTGTGGCTCAGTCACTAGTTGTATAAACTTGGGTAGCTCACTTAAAATAAAATATAAGGAATGACAGTACTGTTTTGAGAATCAAATGAGAATTTCAAAGAATAAGATGATTATTATAACTGAGAGGGAAAAAAAATCAAAGTATTTCAGTTTAAAAAGCCTAATGCTATGAGTCACAAGCTACAGTGGAGATAAATAAGACATAGTAATTAGCATCAACAAAACTATACAGCCAATTATATTTAATTACATCAACAGAATTTGGACACAAGATCTACCTTCAAAAATCTGTCATATAAATAGTTTACTTCTGAAAAATATCTTGATGATATACTATCATAGGGTTACCTTTGGAGTTTCTGGACTGGAAAATGAAGAGTCCCAAGAACTACTTTCTTTTTCAAAGGAATCACCTTCCTGGAACGCAAATTTTTGCTTAAGGGCATGAGAAATTATAGACACTGGATCCCAATGAGAACTTTGTCTTCTTGACTTATGAACAGGTCTCCCTCCAGGTGACCTATAGAAATTTCAATAAATTAAAACTTTAATCACCTTGTTGATAGGTATAGTGCACATATTTAGGTACAGAAACTTAAGGCAGAGCTTGACAAATCTGCTTTGTATATAAAAACCTTCATATTTAGAAAAGTAAAGGGAGATTTTCCCATCAGTTATCATCGATGAAATTTTGAGAATTGAGGCATATAAGGAATTGCCAAAACTGTAACACTAAGATCATTATCCAATAGATAAGTGATGAAAGGACAGGACTAGTTTTCAAAAGAAAACATATCCCAAATTACTAACAATAGAAATGCAAGTTAAAACTATCAAGATTCACCTTTCAAATTGTCAAAGATGGGGAAAAAAATCAATTTTGGAGTGATATGGGAAGACAGGTTTACTAATACACAGTTGGTGGTCTAGCCTTTCTGGAAAATAATCTGGAACCATGAAAGAAAAGTCAAAAAATTGTTCAGACTCTTATGTCCCAGTAATCCTACTGCTGGAAATATACTCCAATGAGGTCAAAGAAAGACACAAAAGTTTCATATATATACATATACGAAAACATTCACAGAAGCACTTTTTATGGAAAAAAAAGAATTGGGAAAAAAGTGAGCGTTCATCATTTGAAAGAGTGGCTGAACAAACTGCAATATTACTGTAGTGGAATATAACTATGCAGTAAGAAATGGTTATTATGAGTAATTTAAACCTAAGGAATTAGGAAGACGTGTTATGAACTGATGCAGCAAAATAAGCAGAACCGGGGAGCAGTAAGCATGATTGCATAAAGTAAATGAAAAGATCTCTAAAAGGGAGCTCAACTCTTCAGTAACTGAAAAAGCATTATCATCCCAAAGAACAGAAAATGCAACAGCCGTCAGCAGAGGGATGTTATGTTATTTAGCATTGAGAAGACTAGGGAGCATATGACAGCTGTCTTCAGTCATTTAAAATTTTGTCACATAGAAGAGGGATTAGGTTTGCTCTCCTTAGCCCAAAAGGCAGAACTAAAAGCAATGGATGGAAGTTGTAAAATGTTGAGTTCTTACCCCAAAAGCTTGGATCTTTGGGGTTTATCAAACACTATATTCCTATGGTCAATTACTCCTGCATATTATGTACCTAATCTATTTCACTGATCCCCCACTATTTCTTAGCCAGTACCAGACTCTTTTCATGACTACTGCTTTATAACATAGTTTGAAATCTAGAAGCACCCAAGCCATACTTTAAAACAATTTCCTCTACAACCTAGCATTCAGCCTTTGCTTGAAGGTTTTCAGTGAAGGAGGTCTTGCTGTCTCCTAAGGCAGCCCATTTCAGTTTTGTATTGCACTATACAAGCACAGTTCAACATCTTACGCCGTATACCAAGATAGGGTCAAAATGGATAAATGATTTAAACATAAAGGGTGATGTCATAAGCAAATTAGTGGAGCATGGAAAAATGCACCCGTTAGATCTGTGAATAAGGGAAGAGTTTATGACCAGACAAGAGATAGAGAACATTACAGGAAATAATTTTGATTACATGAAGTTAAAACGCTTTTGCACAAACTAAACTAACGCACCCAAAATTAGAAGGAAAATAGGAAACTGGGGGTGGGGGGAGAGAACTTTAAGGCAAGTTTCTCTGATAAAGGCCTCACTTCTCAAATATATAGGGAATTGAGCCAAATCTATAAAAAAGTCATCAAAGCTACCAACAGTCACATAAAAAAATGCTCTAAAAATCACTACTGAATAGTGATTAAAACAACTCTGAGACACCACCTCACACCTGTCAGATTGGCTAACATCACAAAAAAGGAAAATTACAAAGGCTGGGAGAAAGTCCGAGTACAGGTGAATTCACACACACAAACCGTCTTCCAATCAAGTGGCAAAGTTACTGTGATGCGGGCAAAGCTCCAAACTTACAACCTAATGGGGATGATACTAATGCTTATATGAAAAGGGACAGGAAAAGGAATGCCAAATATGCTAATTAGGTGATTGGGCCTCCCACCCCCACTAGATTAGGGAATGGTCAGTATATGCAAGCAGTCCCAGGTGCTAGGCTGCTGGAATGTATGTGAAAACTAAGGGAGTCAACAGAGATAGCTTTGTTGAGGGGACAAGATAGAAGGGATGCCAGAGTACGGTCCTTGGAGATCAGGCTCCTTGGGCCAGGCACCCTGAGACAGCTTTTATCTGAGGAATTACAGGGTCAGGCAATAGAGAGAGATTTCCTTTTGGGGGGGAAAGGGGTTGGGTTACTTCCAGAGACATGGTCTTTGCCTTTTGGGGTCCAGGTCCTGTCACCCCATCAAAACTAGTTCAACCACTCTGGAGAACAACTGACCCAGCAATACCACTACTACATCTATAGGCTAAAGAGATCAAAGATTGAGGGGATGCCCATCAACTAGGGAATGGCTAAACAAGTTGTACACGATTGTAATGGAATACTATTGTGCTACAAAGAAACGATGAGCAAGATGGATTCAGAAAAACCTGGGAAAATTTATATGAACTCACACAAAATGAAGTGAGCAGCACCAGAAGAACACCGTACATGGTAACAGCAACATTGTCAGGATGATCAACTGTGAAAGCTCCTCTGGATCAAAACAATTCTAAAGCACACGTAATTAAAAATGCTATCTACCTCTTGAGAGAGAAATGATTAACTTTGAATGCAAAGTGAAGCTTACTTTTTTTTTTGCTTTATTATAATCACTTTATTTGTGTCTTCTTTTGCAACATGGCTAATATGGAAATGTTTTGCATGACTTCACATGTAAAAAGTAAAATAAAATATGGCTAGGACTAGATGGCCACTGAGGGCCCTTCCAACTCCAAAATTCAGTGAGGGAATGCAAAAAGATACAGAAGGCGAAGTACCAGAGAAAACTCATATTAAATTTCAACTTGATTTTTTTTTTTTAGCAGCAGGAATTTACCAAGTTATTTTTCACATTCTACCTCTTTTTGGCCCCTTCAGGAGAAAAATATACTTTGGATAGGGATATTTTAATCCCTAAATTGTTTGGGCAAACCTTCTTCTACCTCACCTCTCTAATCTCAGCTCCCCAGCCTTCTCTGGGAGGTTAAAGTACTACTAATACTTCATTACAGAAACTTAGATCACTCAAACCCGAGGCTGAATTTTGAGTGGAAACTTAATTATCTACAGTAATAGAGGGGAGAAGTATAGATAATCCAGAGACAGCACTAACTGTGCTTCTGGGTGCTGGAAAGAGCACAGAAAACATATGACTGAAATGGAATATATTGTACCTTAAGAAATTACTTTCCAAGAAGAGAAAAGCATACTGGAGAAGGAATCTGGAGTTTAGGGTTCTAGTTTCAGCTCCCCCACTAACAAGCTACATAATCTTAAACAAATACCTTAACTTCTCAAAACATGAATTTGTGTGTGTGTGTGTGGGTGTATTAAATGAAGTTAGACTAGATTATTTCTGAAGTCCCTTTCAACTCAAAATTTTGATGGCACTACAGTTTTATCTCCCTGCTCCCCGAATTATGGTTCTAATCTCTAAGTCACATTGCTAATCTATTATTTTTCAACCCATACCATAACCTAAAAGGGCCCCATGCCTAACTGTCTTTGCTAATTGTACCTTATTAATAGATAGTGGAACAATCATTCACAGGAGGAGTCTACCCTAAGCTAGACAGTGAAGTTAAAAACTAAACAGTAAGAGAGAAACTTTCCTAAACTACAGAATTGACTGAAAAACAGTAAGTTAAGCATCTGGCAACCCAAGAAATATCTCTATGCCAAATCTGCTATACGTTTTTAGACTTGTCAAATGATACTGTACCAAAACAATTCCTCCATGTGGACACAGAAACTATACAGAGAATTTTTTTTAAAGCCCTATGAAAATATACTTTTCCTTTCTATATGAAGATGAATCTAGTTACTTTCTAATAAGGCATACACTCTCCCCAGGAATGATAACAGTTCACTTCATTTTAACTGAGAGGCCTTTAGTATCCAATAATATCTATAAAGAGGCTTAGTTGAGAATAGCATGTATCCAATGAAATAAATTTTTTCTCAAAATCACTTCTCTATAATAACAAAAAGAAATTCCATTCAAAATAATTACAAAAAAGATCAAATATTTGTGTATCTGTCTATCAAAGCACACAAAACAGATTCACTCTGTTGAAAAAAAAAAAAAAAAAAAGAGGAACCTAAATGATGGTAGGAATATTCCGTGGTCATACCTGGGCCATACTAATATAACAAAAATAACAAGACTACAAAAGTTAGTCTACAACTTTAATGCCATACTAAACTATCAAAGGAATATTTTATAGAACCTAAAATAACTAAATCCATGTGGAAAAACAAAAAAATTAACATATGAAGGAAATAATGAAAAAAGGTAGAATAGGGGGAGGGGGAGGAGGAGATTGGTGTTACAGGGAGAACTTCCAGACTTCAAACTATATTATAAAGAGGCAGTCATCAAAACCATTTGGTAATGCTTAAAACAGACCAACAGAACAGACTAGACAAGGAAGAATCAAACAATGGAACTTAACATTAATCACCAAACATTCAACTAACCAGAAAACACAAATTACCAAGAAAAGAACTATTAACAACAACTCTATGAAAAAAATTCCAGATCACTAAGAATAAGAAAAATGCACATCAAAACAATGCTAAAGTTTAATTTTACACCTAGCAAATTGGCAAAGATAAAAAATGAGAATAGTAAATGCTAAAGGGGTAGTGGAAAGAAAACTGATGCATTGTTGATAGAGCTGTGAATCAGTATATCAATTTGTAGTTATACCAAGAAAGTGTCTAAAATGTCCATACCCTTTATTCCTGAAAAAACGTGCTACTAGGCTTATACCTCAAAGGGGTCACTGATAAAAAGCCCCTTTTATACCAAAATATGTACAGCAAAGAAATGGAAACAAAATAATGTCCATCACTGGGAAACAGCTAAACAAATTGTGGTGCATGAATATAATGTGCTACAAGAAATTACAATTACAACGAATACAGAAAATCATGGACGGATTTACAAGCTATCCATTACAGGTGATGGAGTTACGGTACAAAATGAGACAGATATTTTTATATACAGCCACTAAGGGAATTTGTTCTGCTTGACATGCATATTTGTTAACAAGAAATTTGCTTTTTTTATCCAATGGGGAGGGGGTAGGAGAGAAAGAAAACAGATTTCTGTTAATTTAAAAAAATAAAAGGAGAGAAGTGTACAGATATGTAACACTGTATGCACTTTCACACAAAGTCACTGCATTATTTGTCTTATTCAATTGTTTTATTTTGTTACAAGAGAACTCTCATTGAAATAGGAATAATCTCTAAATGTGGTAACGGAAAAACAAAACTCATCAGTAATTTCCTTTTTAAAAAGAGAAAGATTCAGAAAAACCTGGAAAGACTTACACGAACTGATGCAAAATGAAGTGAACAGAATGAGGAGACCGTTATATACAGTAACAGCAGTATTGTTTGATGAAGAACTGTGAATGACTTAAATATTCTCAGCAATACAATGATTCAAGAAAATCCCAATGGACTAATGATGAAGTATACTATCTGTCTCCAAAGAAAGAACTGATATTGTTTGAATACAGATTGAAGAATGCTATTTTTCTTTCTTTCTTTCTTTCATTCTTGTCTTCTTGTACAAAATGACTAATATAGAAATATTTTACATGATTGCACATGTACAACCTATATGTGATTGCTTACCAACTCAGGCAAGGGGGAAGGCAAGGGAGAAGGAATAGAATTGGAACTCAAAACTTTTTTTTTTTTTTTTGCTTAGGCAATCGGGGTTAAGTGACTTGCCCAGGGACACACAGCTAGTAAGTGTCAAGTGTCTGAGGTCACATTTGAACTCAGGTCCTCCTGACTCCAAGGCTGGAGCTCTATGCACTGTGCCACCAAGCTGCCCCCAGAACTCAAAACTTTTTTTTAAAAATGTTTAAAAGATTGTTTTAATATGTAATTGGAAGAAAAAAATAAAATGTTAAAAAAATAAAAAGAGAAAGATTTACAAGATCTAATGCAGAATGAAGTAAGCTGAGCCAACAAATACACATAAAGCATTATAATAATGTAAATGGAAGAGCAAAACAATCAAAAGCGAATGCTGCAAAATTACAAAGAATAAGCATGGTCCCAAAAAAGAAATATGCCACTCCTCTGCAGAGATGGGAGGTCACAGTTGTGGTGCACTGCATGTATTTTCAGACATTTGCAATATACTGATTGGTTTTGCTTTTTTCCCTTCTTCCCCTCCTTAAAAAAAATTTTTTTTTAATATGAGATGGCTCTCTGACAGGAGGGGAAGGGACACTGAAAGAAATTCTAGTGATGTAAAAAATGAAAATATATCAGTAAAAGTTTATTTTTTTAAAAGAAAAATTGTTTTTCTGTGTAAAGTTAATACAGTTAAGTTACAGCATCAAGTGACCTAAATAGCCTAGATAATGTGTTCTGTACAATGAATTCTTAAATGTTGTATTTCTTCAATATTTAAAAATTTCATTTAAATCAAAATCCTCACTGGGGAATGTTTATTTGTATATCAAATTAAACCAACTTACCGTTCAATAGCACGCAGCTTGACTTTATCCATATCCTTCAGAACATCCATTATGCTGGGAACATCTTTAGTTCTCTGGTTTTTTGCACATTTGCTAGAGTCGGTCTTATTTGTAACATGGCGCTCTTTTATAAGTCCATCTCTTGAACTGCCTGAATCACTGATATCAGATACCGATGGAGTAGATGAAGGAGGTAGAAGAGGTGGAGGAGGTGGAGGAGGGGGGGGATGAATCACTGAAGGTGAAAAGCATCGTGGTACAGAGGAGTGTGAAGAGGTCGTTGATGGTAGTGGTCCCAAATTATCAGGCATGTCATATGATGTCAAGGAATCTAAAAACAAAAGTTTTCATTTAAAACGCATCTCAGGAAGGAGGTTCAGCAGTACCAGAACTTAACTCTATTATAAGGAAGTAATTATCAAAACTATCTGGTATTGGCCAAGAAATAGAAAGCTGGATCAGTGGAACAGAGTAGACACACGATACACAGTGGTAAATGATCAGAGTAACCCTGTATCTGACAAATGTAAAGATTTAAGCTTTTGGGATAAAATAAGAATACACTATTTGGTAAAAATTACTGGGAAAACTGGAAAGCAACTTGGCAAAAATTGGGTACAGAGCAATATTTTAAATACCATTTACCAAGATATGGTCAAAACAGATACATGAACTAACTATAAAGGGAGATTATCATAAGAAAACCAGAAGAACATGGAACACATTACCTATCAGATTTATGGCCAAAAGAACTTATGAATAAACAAGCGACAGAGAGCATTGTGGGATGTATAATGGACAATTTTGGTTACATTAAATTAAGTTTTTATACAAATAAAAGTTATGTAGCTGAGAAAAGAAGGAAAGCAGAAAATGGAGGAGGGCAAGGGAGATTTCATAGACAGTTTTTCAGATAAAGGTCTCATATCTCAAACATATAGACAACTTTGTCTAATGTGTAAGAATGTGAGTCATTCTCCAACTGATAAATGGTCAAAGGATATAAACAGGCAGTTTTTTGATGAAGAAACCACACCTATAGTCATATGAAAAAATGCTCCAAATCATTAATGATTAGAGAAATGCAAATTAAAACAACTTTAAGATATCATCTCACACCTAGCAGACTGGCTGAAATTACAGAAGGAAAAAATGACAAATGTTGGAGGGGATGTGGAAAAATTGGGACACTAATACATTATTGGTGGAACTATGAACTGATCCAGCCATTTTGGAGAACAATGGAATTATGCTCAAAGAATTATAAAACTCTATATATACCCGTTGACCCAGCAATACCTCTATTAGGTCCGTTTCCCAAGATGATCAGGGAAAAACAAAAAGAAGCTGTATGTTCTAAAATGTTTATAACAGCTCTCTTTGTGGTGGCAACGAACTGGAAATTGAGGAGATACCCATCAATTGAGGAATGGCTAGACAAGTTGTTGTATATGATTGTGAAGAAACACTAATGTAAGAATACTACTACTATAAGAAATGATGAGCTGGTTGATTTTAGAAAAACATGGAAAGACTTACATTAAATAATGAAAAGTGAAATAAACAGCACCGAGAACACTGTATACAATAGCAACAATATTGTTTGAAGAATAATTGTGAACAACCAAGTTATTACAAGTATTTTACATACTCAAATCAACTACACAGGACTTATGAAAGAAGATGCTATCTACCTCCAGATAAAGAAAGTAGAAGTATACATAATATAGTTTTATATACATTTATAAATCTGTGTCAGGGGCAGTTGGTGGTGTAGTGGATAGAGTACCCGCTCTGGAGTCAGAAGGATCCAAGTTCAAATCCAGCCTCAGATACTTGACACTTTACCAGCTATGTGACCCTGGACAAGTCACTTAACCTCGACTACATCACACACACACAGACACACCAACACACAACCACACAGGTTTTTCCCTTTTGTTCTGATTCTTCTTTCATAACAAGACTAATGTAGAAATATGTTTAATATGATTGTGTATGTATAACCTGTATCAGATTGCTTGCCATCTTGAAAATGGGGGAGGGAAGTGAGGGAGAAAAAATTTGGAACTTAAAATCTTATAAAAGTAAATGCTGAAAACTACCTTTACATGTAATTGAAAAAAAAATACTATTAAGTGAGGAAAAATAAATAAATCTATGTTGAATGGTAACCTTCTCTAGTGTGGGGTGAGGATGGAGGGAAGGAGAGAGGCAGTTTGGAACTTAAAATGTAAGAAAAATAAATAAAATTTGAAAAAACAAAAAGCATCTCACAAGATCACATGTAAATATATGTCATTATGGTTTCTGTGCAAATTAGGAACTATTCCTGAAATGTTATTAAAACAGTTATGTGCTTCCTGGGCAGAAGCAAATTCTCTTGCAAAGGAGTTCCAATAAAGCAAGTCAACAGAAAGCTTAATCTACATTCCAAATTAGCAATCCAGAGTAAAAATGCTAATGACATGTGATTTCAAAGACTATTTTGAAAGGAAAATATGAAGTGTTATTACTTAACATGATACACAATCTTAATTACACTTCTCAACAGATAATTTTAAATGTTGGTAAAAATTATGAGTGTACTATAAACAAGACTAACTTACAAATCCAAGTATAAACCTGATGCATCTACCTCCTGTACAGTGATATTTTACCCAATTCTGTCAATACAAGAGAAATCAATCACCTTAGCTCCCCTGAAGTTCTACTAAGCAGGGCAATACCCAATATTCCTATACCAAACTTCAATTTACACAATGAATGATTCCTGAAAAGTAGTTATGTACAAATGACACGGGAAAGTTAGTTAAACTTCCTAGGAGAAGCAAGACATGCCTAAAGAGAACTAGGAAGTCTCTCCTCTGAGAAACACCACCCACCTCAACATAATTAAAGTTTTCTATATCTTTTGCATAAAGGCTACCAACTTTGTTTTAAATATAGGTCAGCAGTATTAATAGCTCACAATTGTAGGACTCATTTTCCTTACAGTGAAGGAGGTTAACGCAAATATAATTATCCTCCTTTTAAAGATGAGAACTCTGAGGCACAGAGAGGTGAACTTGGAACTTCAACTCAGTTCTTGTAACACCAATTCTGGGAGTCTTTCTAGATTATCTCACCTCCTCTGAAGCATACAAAAATAGATATTTTATAGTCTTTATTTAATTCCAAAAACATATGCATCAAAACTTTTAAAAGAGCTAATCAAATGCCTCATCATGGTATGAAGGTGACCATGGAAATACTTCAATATGGTGTGACAATGACCTATATGTAAAGCTGGGCAGTCTGAGAGCAGGCCAAGTGCACTGGGGATGGTGTGCACTAGAAGACTGACAATCAAGTGACTGAATTTACAATTTATAAACACCACCTGGGAAGTTGTGAAATAATTACAATCTTATAGGTAGAATATCAATAAAATCATGGGTGCCCAAAGTACTAAGGGTACCAATGCAATTTCTGGCTTCCATGGGAGAAGCCGTGGATATGAGTCACAAAAAAAAAAAATCACATAGGTGACTTCGGAGGGCTTTGGACTAGTAAAGTCTAGTTTGGACTAGTAGGTGAAAATGGGTTTGGTGGGGAGAAATTTGACAAAATTTAGGAAAAACTGAGAAAATCTAAAGAATAATCTTGAGGTCTGGAAAATCATCTAGATCATGCACACTAAGGGAGTAAAAGAAAAAGGAACAAGGTCAATTTTTAAGAGGATATAAAAAGATAAAGGATAATTGAAGAGGATGAGGAGGATCAGGAACATAGTAACATAGTGTTCAATGAACCCCCCCCCCAAAAAAAAACAAGTACTGGGTGAAGGACTCATTTAACAAAAACTGCTGAGACAGCAGGCTACAAGAAATCAGGCTTACACCAATACTTCACAACATATGCCAAAATAAGCTCCAAATGGATGCATGACCTCAACATAAAAATTCATGTCAAACAAATTAAAGGATTAAGGAAGAAATTAACTTTGGGGATCTACACATGGGGGAGAGAGGAGAGTTCATTACTAAACATACAATAGTAGGTCACATGAGATAAAACTGAAGATTGAGTATATGGAATTTAAAAGTTTCTGCACAAATAAATCTAAGGTCATTATAATTAGAAGGAAAACAAGTAACAGGGGAAAAATACTGGCAGCAAATTTCTCTAATAAAGGTTCCATTTCCAAAATAACCGATTCAAATTTATAAGACTAAAAGCCATTACCCAATAGATAGATGTAAAAGGTATAAATGGCAGCTTTCACAAAAAGAAATCCAAACTATCAACAATCATATAACAATTCTCTAAATTACTAACAATTAGAGAAATACAAATTAAAGCAACTTTGAGGTTCAACCTCACACTCATAATATGACAAAAGAAGAAAAAAACAAATATTGGTGGGGTAGGAGGAAAACAAGCACACTGTTGATGAAGTTATGAATTGATCCATTCCTTTTTCCCCAAAAGTTACTAAATTATGTATAACCCTTTGTGCATATCCAACCTATTAGGCCTATAACCCAAAGAAATCAAAGAAAGGTCTCTCATTTACAAAAATGTAGCAGCTCTTTTCTTAACCAAAAATTAGAAATTAAGTGGGTATCCCCCTATTGGGAAATGGTTAAGTTAATTGTTGTATATGAATGTACATGGAATATTGTGTGCCATAATAAATTACAAAATAATTTCAGAGCAAACTAGAAACACCTCTAGGAAGTGATGCTGAGTGAAATCAGTAGAACTAAAACAATATATATACAATGATAACATTATCAAGGAAAACAACTGTGTAAGGCTTTAGAAGTCTGACAAAAACAATGATAAAACAGGAGCCCAAAGGACTAAAGATGAAACATTCCACTCACTTTCTGACAGAAAAACAACGAACTTAAAATACAGAAAGAAGAATTTTGTTGGAAATTTGCTTTACCAGTCTATGCATGTAGTATTTCAGGGCTTGCTTTCTTCCTTTTTTTAAAAATTTATTCCAATAAAGTAAAGAGGTAGGCAGCAAGAAGGACATATTAATAAAAGATAATTTCAGAAGCAAACAGATAAAAAGACAGGTTTGAAAGTAACAGGTTCAATTTATTATATACTTTCTTTAAAAAGCCTTAAGCAGGGGCAGCTAGGTGGCGCAGTGGATAGAGCTCCAGCCTTGGAGTCAGGAGGACCTGAGCTCAAATCTGGCCTCAGACACTTGACACTTATTAGCTGTGTGACCCTGGGCAAGTCACTTCAAAAAAAAAAAAAAAAAAAAAGCTACAAGCAATAGACTTCCTGTTTTACATACAATCCTCTTTTTCTACCCTACTTTGAACAAGGAAATGTTCTTTGGGGTATTTAACGAACATGGAATTATAATGTTTTTGAATCCTTACCCTCAAAAAAAAAAAAAAAAAGGGAATTAGGGAGTAGAGCCACAAGACATAGACAAATAAAGAGAAGGTAGTTGGACAAGGCAAGGAAAGTAAGACAAAGTAAGAGAATTTTTGTGTTTGGTCGATAAGTCGTGTCCAATTCTTTGTGATACCCATTTGGGGTTTTCTTGGCAAAGACACTGGACTGGTTTGCCATTTCCCTCTCCTGATCATTTGACTGATGAGGAAACTAAGGTGAACAGGGTTAAATGACATACCCAGGATCACACAGCTAGTAAGTATCTGAGGCCAGATTTGGGCTTTCTGACTCCAGGCCTGGTGCTCTATCTACTGTCAACTGCTAGGTTAAAAAGATGAAAGGCTAGAGAGTTAAAAAAAAAAAAAAAATAACAGAGTAGACTGATGGGTGGGGACAATAAATGAAACAGAGATTGGTACAAAGCAGAAAGGGAGGCAGGTATGTCCCTAGAGTAATGAAACAAAGGAAAAGAATTTGAATGGAATTGTTAAGTTTCATCATTTTTCTGCATTTCAGTTGTTTCAGAGCCCATTTGGAATTTTCTAGGCAAACTCCAGCTCATTTTGCAGATGAGGAAACTGAGGCAAACAAGGTTAGTGATTTGCCCAGGGCCACACAGCTAGTAAGTGTCTGAGGCACACTATCCACTGCACCACCTAGCTGTTGGTTGGTTAAGTTAGGTGGTAAGTGACTTTGAAAGTTACAACTAGGTTCTTAAGGTTGACCTATAAACACCCACCAGTAGTTTGAAAGAAACAAGGTAGAAAATCCAACCATTTTTGAGAATGAGGGACATTATGCAATGACTCACCTCCAAGAAAAGCAGATTGGGGGCAAGAGGATGGAACTGACACTTGAAAGGCAATCTCACACGCACACGGTCGCTCATACACACACACACACACACACACACACACACACACACACACACAGTCAGATAAAAAAATCCATCTCATGCAACAGGGAAATGGGAGAAGGGGGAATTAGTGGGAGAGTAGTTAGTCCTAAATAAACTCGTAACTAACATTGTGCAAAAATAAAGCTCTTTTTTAAGACAGCAAAAAATAAGAGTATAAGGGGGTGCCCATATATTGGGGAATAACAAGTTATAGCATATAAATGTAATGGAATATTATGGTCCTGTAAGAAATGATAAAGATTTATATGAACTGATAGAAAGTGAACAGAAGGAAAAGAACTTATACAATGACAAGAATATGGTAAAAACAAGTAACTTCAAAAGAATTAGAAACTCTGATCATCAACCAGCCTTTCTTTAGGACTTAGAGCAGAGGTTGGGCAACCACTTGTTGGGTATGTTATAATAGGGAATACCTTCATATGTGCTTTGAACTACAAGGCTGATTCAAATGCTAGTCGAGAATTATCTAGTCAAAACCAAAGCAGAAATAAACTTACCAAAAGTAGACCTACTGTTTTCTGTTTCTTGAATTCCAACAATTGCAGCAATCTGGGAACGAAGAATGGATAGCTCATCTTCCAGGGCAGCTATTTTTTTAATTGCTGCTTCAGTAACAGGAAGATCATTTATTTGCTTTCTTTGTCTTGAAACAGGAATTAAAGATGGAGGCACTGAATTGAATAATTCAGTTTTGTCCTTATAATTTTTCCATATACAATTTCTGTAAAGAGAAGAAGGAACAGCTAAAATATTTCTAGGGAAAAGGAAATTATTTTCTCCTACAAAGAGACAGTCTACAGTCACTCTCTGATCCCTAGTACTAGTTACCTTATCATTTTACAAAAAAATTTTAACTTTCATATATTCATACATTGAACTTATTACATCGTGAAGCAGTGAAAGGTTATGAACAGTTCTCAAAAGAATTGCAAACTATTAATAACCACATGAAAGAATGTTCCAAATCACTAATAAGAAGAAAAATGAAAATCAAAACAACCTGTGGTTTCATTTCACACTCAGCAAATTGGCAAGGATAATAAAAGATGAAAATAGTTGATGCTGGAGTTGTGGGAAAAATAAGCATCCTGGTGCATTGCTGGTAGAGCCATGAATCAGTACACTCATTTTGGAAAGGAATCTGGAGTAATGCAAATACAAATGACTAAAATGTCAGCAGGTACACTCTCTCCACTGGTGCATATCACACATTCTCCTTCTCATCCTATGAGTCATCTATCTTCCTACAAATCCTCCACAGAAGATCTACCCAACTGACAGAGGACTATATTGTGTATACCAATACCACACTAAGACTACTCATCTCTAAGTGAAATGCTTTTTTGTAACTGACAAACAATAGACATAGGAGGGTCTATAACTACCATTCAATTATCTGAAGATGAGTTATGATCTTTGAATCCGTAAAATCCTGCCCATTCCCTTTTTAAAATTTACTTCTTTATTCTGAACTTTAATATCAAAAACACTTTAACATTACAACAATAAATAATAAAGAAGAGTCACGATGACAACATGAAGATCCTAAAAGGAATGTTAAGGTTTTTTTGGTATTGTTTTTGGTTAGGCAATAGGGTTAAGTGACTTGCCCAGGATCACACAGCTAATAGGTGTTATGTGTCTGAGGACACATTTGAACTCAGGTCCTCCTGAATCCAAGGTCGGTGCTCTATCCACTGCGCCACCTAGCTGCCCCTAGGAATGTTAAGGTTAAGTTTACTAGATTCTAATTCCTTGAAAATGAGCATTCTTTTGAGGTTTAGGGGTGCTAGGATGCTGAAATAGCAACACGCAGGTCCTGCCTGAATGAATTTGACCCAAGCTTTCTTTCAGCCAAAGACTAGGTTTATTAGAACACCGACAGAGCAAAATATCTGCCATACTGGCCAGACTCTTAAGGAACCTAAGCATTTGTATTGCAGGTGGGCCAGATTAAATCTGAGCCATGAGCCAGATTTTAATAATCTGAGCACCTTAATGGCAGCCAAGATGACCTTATATACAGAAAGACTATGGGAGGGATCTATGAGTGGCCAAGTAGTCTGAGGTAACTGTGAGGTAACAGAAAAGGAACAGAAGGCCAGGGACCTAGACTGTGTGGGTGGCCAAGGGAGAATAAAGTCTAGATAGGATTAAGGGTGGGAAGTGGCCAGGGGCAACTGAGAGATAAAAGAGAATTGGGAGATTAGGCATTAGCAATAATGAAAGGCCAGATGAGAGGATTATAGCCTCAGGAGAAAGCAAGAGACTTGATCAAGTGGGGAAATTCAAAGAGAGCTGGGGGTACGGGTGTGTCCCAAGGCCTATACCCCATCAATTCCATCTTGGGCAAATATGGTAAAATTAAATAGAATATTTGATTAAATACAATATTCCATGACATAACAAGTAACATGAGTTTAATTATATAAATCAAACATGGAAATTCACAAGTTATACTATATAATATCTAGTAATTTAATTCAGACTTCCACATTAGTAAGAAAAGATTTGCATCCTAGAAAAATACACACAAACCTTCCAAACTCTCCAAGCAAAAGCCCTCTACCACACATAGAGCAAATCAAGTTATATTCTGTACTACTTTCCACAAGGCTAAAAATTCAAGCTTTGAAATAGGCTTGCATCTAATATAATAAAAATGGATAGGATAATTCTGATTAATATTGATCTTTCCTATACCTATTATTCACCACTAAGCCTAATTCTTTATTGGGAAGATAACTACCTATATATACACTGGATTTGACAAATACTTATTAACATGACAAAACCATAAAAGCACATATAATAAAATGTCAAATTTTCAAAGATATTCAATTCAACTCAAACATGTATTAAACACCTAGAATTTGCAAAGATTCAGATCATTATCTACTCCAATACTTTCCAAGTTCCACACAGAACAGTTAGCTTACCTAAATTTGGCTAATCCGATGTCTTCATTTGCCACACATAGGATATCAGCAAATGTTGGAACTATGGGAGTCAGAGCAGACCCATGTTGATCATAGTCTAAGGAGTTCAAGTACTGGAACAGCTAAATAAAAAAGGGGGCGAAAAGGTCAAATCTCTAGAGATAAATGTGTCCCGTCCAAGAAAAAAGTATAATCCATAGAAACAAAAGAATTTAAAATTTAAGTGTGAAAAAGGATCAAAAGTTAAAAAAAAAAATACTACCATTAGTTAGCAAGATTAGGAGTGATTAAGTTATTCTTTTTTCTAAAATTAAATAAGTAGTAATATTCTGTTCCTTTTCTCCAGTAAACATTCCCTAATTAGCCTCACCAGTCATATAGAAGATAATAACTAGCTCCGGATATCTGTACAGTAGGTACTGTTGTATTTTGTGGCTCCCTATTGCTCACAGAAAAATGTATAATGCAATGCTGACATTTTTATGGTAAATCAAATCTAGCAAAGTAGTTTACATTCATTTATCTCATTAGAATTTTTGTGTAGGAGGCACTTTAGATATCACTGTTCTCATTTTACAGATAAGGAAATTAGGGCTCAAAGAAGATTAAGTGATTTGCCAAGGTCACAAAGTTAGTGTCAGAGGCAGGACTTGAACCCAGATCTTCCAGGTGAACAACCAACAGCTTCTCAGAATCAATCAATAAGCATTTATTATTTTGGGGCCACTAGGTAGCACACCAGGCCTGGAGTCAGGAAGAGCAGAGTTTAAAACCAGCCTACCAGTGTGACCCTGGGCAAGTCACTTAATGCTGTTTGCCTCAGTTTCCTCAATCTGTCAAATGAGCTGGAGAAGGAAATAGCAAACCACTCCAGTATCTTTGCCAAGAAAACCCTAAATGGGGTCAAATAGTCAGACCCAACTGAAAATAACAATAACTTGAAGGAAATCAGGAGGGAGTTAAGGCAGTGCACTCCAACCATAGGTACAGCCATTGAAAAGATGTGGAATCAGGAGAAGGACTGAAGTAGGGGGAGCCTTGAGTCTATGATACCAATCAGAAGGCTACAGCAATCAGGTGTTAAGAGCCTGCCCCAGGGTGGCAACTGTGTGAGTGGAAGATAACAAAAATACAGTATAAACTGTTTGTCCTTCATTCTCAAAGAGGACCATATCAGTGGGTGATGCCATGACATGCAAATGAATTGGATTTGAGTGTGGGGGTGGGGGGGTACACCCAAGTCACCAGGCTCACTTTCTCCTCCAGAGCCATCTGGGTCTAGTGGCATGATATGGATCAGGATGACCAAGAGGCAGTGGGAGACCTTGGCCTTTTCAAGCTCAAGTCTTTAACAGGTCTCAGTTTGACTGAGGCAGTGCCCATTCAATGATTAAAGCTTTAAAAAATGAGGCAAAGAATGGTCTCTTTAAAAAAAAAATAGATCTGTATATAAAAGATGCTGTGAAGTTAGAAGCAAGACTTTTCAACAGATTGGCTATACAGAGTGAACAGAGGACTACACCTAGGTTGTGAGTAAAGAGTAGAGGACTATATCTAGGTTATGAGTCTGAGTGACTGGAAAGCTAGTGGTGTGCTTGACGCCTGTATAAGGAAATTCAAAAGAGAAAAGGGATGAGAAGAAAAGATAATGAGTTTTGGACATGCTGTATTTGAAATGCCTACATTTAGGACAAGATGTCCAAAAGGCAGATAATGATATGAGTCTGGAGGTCAGGAGGTAGATTAGGGCTGATAAGTAGATCTGAGTATAACCTGCAGAGAGTATCACTGAGACTAGGAGAGCTGATGAAATCATTAAACAAGATAGTAACGAGGAAAAAGGGGACACCCAGGTTAGTAAATATGACCTAGATAAAGATCTAGCAAAGAAGACTAAGAAGAAATGGTAAGAAAGGGAGGGAAACCAGGAGGCAGTAGTGTCATGAAAACTTGAGAAGACAGTATCCAGGAGAAGAGGGTGATCAACAATATCAAAGGCTACAGAGAGGTCAACAAGGATTAGGGATGAGAAAAGGTTATTAGATTTGACAACTAAGGGTTCACTGGTGACTTTTTAGAGAACAGTTTCAGTAGAACAATGATACTGAAAGGCAGATGGCAGATAGAAGAGAATGAGATAAGTAGAGGCACCAGGCTTTCTCAAGGAATTTAGCAGATGAAAGGGAAAAGAGCTAGAAAGAAAGCAATTCTAAGATCAAGTGAAGGTTTTTTAAGGAAAAGGAGATGTGAGCATGCTTGCAGGCAACAGGGAAGGAGCCAGAAGACTGACAGAGATTTAAGAAAATAAAAGGGCCAATCTGTTGGAGAAAATGGAATGGGTTTGGCTATCCTGTGCTGTGTTAGACTGGGCTAGGGTAGAAGGAAGGATGCACACAAAAGGGATTTGCCTTGACAAGAAAAGCCACCTTTTCACAAGATAGGCATCAGGGTAATATAATATGAAGAGGAGGGAACTAAATAATAAAGCAAAAAAAAGGACTTTGTGAGGCAGATATAGGGAAGGAGTGCATACCAGGCACATGAGTCTGCCAATGTAAAGGTCCACAGATGGGAAATGGAATCTCACAGAGAGAAAGGCAGTTTCATGGAGTAGAAAAAGTGTAGGAAGCAGAGCAATATTTAATGAAGAAGGAAAGATAGGAGGGGACTAGGCTGTGAAGAGATTTGAAAGCTCAACAGAAGGCGGAGCCAAGATGATAGAGAAAAGGCAGGGACTCTCCTATTCTCCCCTAAACCTCTTCAAACACCTTTAAATCATGCTTCAAAACAAATCCCAGAGCAGCAGAACTGACAAAAGGATGGACTGAAACAATTTTCCAACCCAAAACAACTGAGAAGTCTGGCAGCAAAGGTGTGTTGCCCCAGGTTGAGAATGGGACACAGTCCAGTGCAGGCTATGCCAGTGCAGACCAGGCCCCAGCAAACCAGGAGCAGGCCTTGGGGGGCAACTGAATCAGTGACCACATTGGCAGTTTCTGACCTCTCAGTCCACAGAGGGTAAGGGGGTTGAACAATTGATCAGAAGGAGATTAAAGGGGTCCCTCTGCTGGCATTGGGGGCTCTATCACATTGTCCACACTTGGATCTGGGGCAAGGAGGAGCATTAGCACACCAGAGCTTGTGGCTTCAGGGGAGCGAGGACCCTGGTCACAGTTCCAGGGTGGAAAGAGCGCTTGTGGTCGCTCAAAGACAAGCACATTACAGGAGGGCAGTAAACACATCTCTCCCACATACCACCTTGGAAGAACCAAAAACTTACATACAAGTCCCCATATTTACCTCTGAAAATAGCTGCACAAAAAACCTGAAGATTGTGATAGTGCCCCTCCACTCTGGAAGCACAGTCCCATTTTAGCATACTTAAAAGTCAAGAAATAGGCTGAAAAGTGAGCAAACAGCAGAAGATGATCCTGGACTATAGAATGTTACTATGGTGACATGAAGATCAAAATACAAACTCAGAAGAAGACAACAAAGTCAAAACTCCCACATCCAAAGCCTCAAAGAAAAATATGAATTGCCCCAAGGTCATGGAAGAGCTCAAAAAGATTTTTAAAAATCAAGTAAGTGAGGTAGAGGAAAAATTGGGAAGAGAGATGAGAGTGATACAAGAAAATCACGAAGAAAGAGTCAAAAGCTTGGTAAAGGAGGGACAAAAAAAGTAGTGAAGAAAACAACACCCTAAAAAACAGAACAGACCAATGGTAAAAGAGGCACAAAAATCCAACAAAGAGAAGAATGCCTTAAAAAGCAGAACTGGTCAAATGGAAACTAATGATTTTATGAGACATCAAGAAACAATAAAACAAAATCAAAAGGATGAAGAAAATGTGAAGTATCTCATTGGAAAAACAACTGACCCGGAAAATAGATTCAGGAGTGATAATTTAAGAATTATTGGACTACTTTAAAGCCATGACAAAAAAAAAAAAAAAGGAGTCTAGATATTCAAGAAATTATCAAGGAAAACTGACCTGGTTAAAATTAAAAATTGAAAGAATCCTCAAAAATGAAAACTTCCAGGAATATTATAGCCAAATTCCAAATCTTCCCACATCAAGGAGAAAATATTACAAGCAGCCAAAAAGAAACAATTCAAATATCATAGAGCCACAGTCGGGATAACACAAGACTTAGCAATTTCTACATTAAAGAATCAGAGTGCTTTGGATATAATATTCTGGAGGGCAAAGGAACTAGGAATCAACTACCCTGTAAAACTGAGTACAATCCTTCAGGGTAAAACATGGATATTCAATGAAATAGAGGACTTTCAAGCATTCCAGATGAAAAGATCAGAGTTGGATAGAAAATATTACTTTCAAACATAAGGCTCAAAAGAAGTATAAAAAGATAAACAGTAAAGAGAAATCATAAGGGATTCAATAAGGTTAAACTGTTTACATTCTTACATGGGAAAACGAAACTTTTAACTCCTAAAATTTTATTACTATTTAACAGTTAGAAGTATACATAGAAAGAAAGCACAGGTATAAGTTGAATATGATGGGATGGTTATTTTTAAAAATAAAATTAAGGGGTGAGAAAGAAGAATGAACTGGGAGAAGGAAAAGGGAAAGGTAGAAGGAACAAATTATCCAACATAAAAGAATCCTGGAAGAGATTTTATAGTGGAGGGGAAGATGGAGGAAGGGTAGGTAGATAGCGAGTAAATCTTACTGGAATTGACTCAAAGAGGGAATAACATATACACACTCAGTTGGTTGTAGAAATCTATCTTACGATACAGGAAAGTAGGAGGGGAAATAAATGGGGGGAAGGAGGAGAGAAAGAGTGGGAAGGGTGCTAATAGAAAGGAGGGCAGATTTGTGGAGGTAAAGACCTCATTTCTCAAATATATAGAAAACTGAGTCAAATTTAAAGATTGGCTAATATGACAGAAAAGGAAAATGACAAACGTTGGAGGGATGTGAGAAAAATAAAACTATAATGCTCTACTGGTGAAGTTGTATACTGATTCAACCATTCTGGAGGGCAATTTGGAACTATACCTAAAGGGCTATAAAACCACATATATCCTTTGACCAATAATACCACTACTAGGTCTGTATCCCAAAGAGTTAAAAAACAAAAAGGAAAAGGACCTATATGTACAAAAATATTTATAACAGCTCTTTCTGTGGTGGCAAAGAATTGAAAACTAAGGCGACGCCCATCAATTAGGACTGGCTGGACAAGTTGTTGTATACAATTGTGATGGAATATTATTGTGCTATAAGAAACGACAAATAGGACACTCTCAGAAAAATCCGGAAATACTTACATGAAGTGAATCAAAATGAAATGAGGAGAACCAGAAGAACATTGGACACAGTAACAGCAACACTGTATGATGAACTACTGTGAATAACTTAGCTATTCTCAGCTATACAATGATCCAAGGCAATTCTGGAAGACTACAGATGAAAGGTACTGTCCATCTCCAGAGAAAAAACTGGTACAGCCCAAATGCAAATCAAAAATCCTTTTCCTTTACTTTGTTTTTCTTGCGGTTTTTTTGTCCTTGTTTTGTTTCACAGCATGACTCACATGGAAATATGTTTTGTATGACTACACATGCATGCAAATTGCTTGCCTTCTTAATGGGGGGGAGGGAAGGGAGGGAGAGAATTTGTAACTCAAAATTTGAAAAAAGAATGTTAAAATTATTTTTACATGTAATTGGGAAAAAAAATAAAATATTAAATGAAAAAAAAAAAGCTAAACAGAGTTTATATAACACTTTATAAACAGAACCAATAAAAAAGCAGTGGCAAAGAGATTAGTGTGAGTAGACGGGCACAAAAATAAAGCTAGTGAAACATTTTTAAAATATACAAAAGGGAAAAGGAAGTTCAGAACAAAGCACAGTCAAGAAGGACCATTTTAAAAGTAACAGCTACGACACTGAGATTCAAGATTTCCTAAGTAATCCTGTTTAAGGAAATGCTCTTTTTATTGGTACTGAAGTTCAGAATAGACAGAAAAAGCGGGGCAAGGGGTAGTAAGGCCAGCATTAAGATAAAGCAGTACAGGGAAGGGGTCTGATGTGAGAAAAGTTGTGGCTCAACTGATTTGGATATAGATGGGATGAGGGAGGGAAAAAAGTTGAGAATAATGTCAAGATTTTCAATATGAACCTGAGAAGGATGGTGACACATTTGACAAGAAACTTTAGATAAGTGGAAAATTTTTTGGAAGAAAGATAATGAGGTCAGTTTTTGAGATGCCTCCAGGACTTCCAGTTTGAAATGTCTGGTAGGCAACTGTTACTGTGAGAGTGAAGCTCCAAGGAGTGCATTTGGGAAAAAAGATAAAAAGTTCACCTCAGTTCAAAAGTAAAATGACTTGTTTTCCAAATTAAGATTTTAAATTCACTAGGAGCAAGGGCTATTTTTTCCATTTCTCTACTATCCCTACCCCCTCCACTTCGCCCTTAGCAGAACTTAGTATGGTTAATCAAACAACGAATAACTGACTTACCTCAAAGTTAGGCCTTGGACAAGGTTCTAAAGGAAGAATTTTCCCAATGCTACGAACAACACTTCGAGTAGATCCATATTCCTTATTTTCCCATATTGATAAAATCTATTTAAACGTAAAAACGTATTTAAACATTTATTTTGGAAAACTGATTTAAAATCTAGTGTCATCAACACATACAAAAAGTACCTTAAACTGAAGCCTGTAGAGTTGGAATGGACTTTATAAAACCCATAAATTTTCTTCACATGAACTACTTTCTAGCTACGTTTCTTTCTGTACTAGCACCAAAAAAACTTATAAATTGTAAAGGTTTACATTTATTCCTATTAAATTTGATTTCCTATACTTGCCCCCATTATTCTAGTCTATCATCTAATGTATTAGCTTTGTGTTATCTGCAAATTTAATAGCATCTATTTTCTTACCTAAGTTACTAATAAAAATAACTATCAAGATAAAGCCAAGGAGAAAGCCCAGAAACATTTTAACAGAGATTGTCAGTCAGGCTGATACTGATCCATTAGTCAGTATGCTACAGGTATGGTCTTTCAACCACTTAATCAGTTACCTTTTTTTTTTCTATCACCAGCTTACAAATCATATTTTCCACAATTATATCATGAAGTATTTGTCAAAAATTTTTATATATATTAACATATGTAAGAGAATATAAAAGTATTCTTTAAACTTATTCCAAGAAATCATGTTATTTCCCCCACTGCCCTCCCCAAAAAACCAGGGGGATGGGGTGGTGCCAAGGGCAGTTACAGGAGAACGCCAAAAAAATTGTTTAGGCAATAATTACAAAATCATTTACTTATGACAGGACCAGGAAAACTTTATAAAAAAGAACTGGTTTGTTTATTTTGTTCTATTTCTACTAATCTCAAAAATCAAATTACAAGTCTGACAAATGGGCTATAAAAAATTCTACTTAACATACAAACAGCAAGTAATCTAGATAGCAATAAAAAAAATTATATATATACAGAAACTAGGTAGAGACCAATATCTCACAACATATTCCAAGATAAGCTTAAAATGGGTAAATGATTTGGAAATAAAGGTTGATATCTTAAGTAAATTAAGGGAGCATGAAAAAACTACCTATCAGATCTATGGATAAAGGAGAGTTTATGACCAAAAAAGAGAGAGAGGCTCGTGGAAAGTAAAACAGATAATTTTGATTACATTAAATTTAAAAAATTTTGCCCAAAGAAAATTTATGCAGTGAAAATTAAAAGAGGGAAACTGGGAAAAAAATTTACATCAAGTTTCTCTGATAAAGAGCATCTTTCTCAGACATAGAGAGAACTAAGCCAAATTTATAAAAATAAGCCATTCCCTAATTGATAAATGGTCAAAGGATGTGAACAGGCAGTTTTCAAAACAAGAAATAAAAGCTATCAATACCCATATGAAAAAATGCTCTAAATTATTAGTAATTACAGAAACGGAAATTAAAACATCTCTGAGGTACCACCTCATACCGATCAGGTTGTCTGACATGACAGAAAAGGAAAAATGACAAATTCGGATGGGGATGTAGGTGTACTGTTGGTGGACCTGTGAACTGGTCCAACCATTCTGGAGAACAATTTGCAACTAAGAACAAAGGACTATAAAATTGTGCATACCCTTGGACTTAGAAATACCACTACTAAGTCTGTATCCCAAATGGATTTAAGAAAAGGGAAAGGACCTACCTGTACAAAAATTTTATAGTAATTCTTTCCATGGTAACAAAGAATTGGAAATTGAGGAGATGCATGCCCTTCAATTGGGGAATGGCTGAATAAACTGTGGTATATGATTGGTGATGGAATACTTTTGTGATGTAAAAATGATGAAGGGGATTGTTTCTGAAAAACTGAGGAAGACTTATGTGAACTGATGCAAAGTGAAGTGAGCAGCAATAAAAGAATATTGTGCATAGTAACTGCAATGTTGTAATGATGATCAACTGTGGAAGACCTGGCTACTCTGGTCAATACATGATCCACAACAATTCCAAAGAACTCAGGATGAAAAATGCTATCCACCTCCAGACAGAACTGATGGAACTCTGAGTGCAAATTAGAGCCTATTTTTTTTTTCTCATTCTTTTATCTTTCTTACTTCTTTTCATCATAATGTGGCTAATGTAGAAATATTTTCATGATTTCTTATGTATAAAGGCTATCATATTTCTTGCCTTCTCAGTGGGTAAGAGAGGAGTGGAAGGGGGGAGAGAATTTAGAACTGAAAATAAAAATAAAATTTAAAAAAATTAAAATAAAATAAAATTACATATAAACAAAGGAACAAAGAGAAAACTGAATAATAGTCCAGAAAGACCTTCTGGCCACTAACAGAGTGAAAAAAGCTAATATTTACTTACAGTGGCCCATAACTGGTACAAGTCAGCTCTTGAAAAGAGATTTGAAGATAAACGTGTCACTATGACTCGAACAATACTTCGACCATTTGCATGAGCTTCCCATATTGGTGTAAACTGTTTCCAAAGCCCCAAGAAAAAAAACAGACATATTATCATGGTAATAGACAATTATCATTTTGGAAGACATGTTTACCAAATACCCCAAATAAATCCTATGTATGAAAATGCGGAGGGAACAAACATTTATTAAACAGCTACTACGTGCCAGGCACTGTGGTCAATGCTTTAGAAATACTACCTCATTGATCACCAAAACAACTCTATGAGCTAGGGGCTATTATCCCCATTCTACCCTCTAAAAAACTGAGGCAAGCAGAGGTTAAGAGACTTGCTCAGGTCACACAGTAAGCTACTGAGGCAGGATATGAAGCCCTGAGGCAATGCTTCTGGACTCTAGGTCCAGCACCATATTCACTAAGTCACTAAGGTACCAAGAATGCATTTCCTCTTTATTTCTGCTTCTTGAAATTCCTAGTTTCCTTCAAGGTTCAGCTCAAGGTCAAGAAATGAAATAGTTTGAGGGTCAGAACAAGGTTCAAACATCCCTGTGGCACTTGTTCCCTATGTGACCTTGGCAAGTCACTTAAAACTGTAGGCTTCAGTTTCCTCATGGGTAAAATGAGGGGTTTTGACAAGATGCTTCTAAGGTCCCATATAGCTCTAAATCCACGATCCTATGGTCAAGTACTGCCTCCTATGTGAACTCCTTCCTGATCTCCTTAGAGATTTATGATCTGGTCAGCAAAATTACCTTATTTTATATATACTTGTATATATGCACATGACCCCATGAAAAATATAAGCTCATTGAGAACAGAAAATATATCTTCTCTGTCCCAGCATAAAGTAGGCACTTTATACATGCTTGCTGATTGACTGATTATTAGCTTTGCAATCTTTACTAGACCGTAAGCTCTTTAAGGACCATGACTGTCTTACAATTTTCTGAATCACATGCTTACTTAGAACAGAAGGTACTCAATAAATCACTGCTGATAGTCAAATGACATCAAAACGCCTTTGCCCATGTTATTACCGTATCTCAATCAACCCTCCCCTTCAAAGAACTTTTCTAAATGTATTCAGTTTAGTGTACATAATAAATACAAATCTCATAATTGCTTACATATTGTCATATATATCTATAGATCTGTATCTATATAAATATAGACACAGATCTATAGATATAATTTTTTTGACCCAGCTATCTCATAAAAATTCCTCAATGGTATCTTTGTTCTTTAACTTAGTCTTTTCTGTGCTAACAGATGAAGCTAGCAGTTTGGGACACTTCAGTGCTTGTTGCATGAAGGGGCAGAAGAAGTGAAAACCTGACATATTGATCATTATCTCAAAAAATTACATACCAAGCAATGTGCATCCTTCCTACCTAACGAGAAATTTAAATGTTGCCTTAAACTAAATGTTTATATTTTAAATTTATCTAAAACAACTTGAAGACAGGTGCAATGAGGTAATTTGTCTGGGAAAATATATTACCTGTTCTCTGGGGATGCCAAAATATTCCAGGAGCTGCCTGAGGAGATTCAACATGAGAGACATTGACACTGAAATGGTAGAATATAAGTTCAATAAAACAATGGACTCAGGAAAAAATTTGGAAAATATTATTCAAAATGAAAATAAAAAGGACAAATACATCAGATGTGGAAAAATTTGAGACTTCACACCTTTATAGGAGAAAGAAACTGGCACAGAAATTGGTTAAAGAACATGAAGCAGGCACCCAAAGGCAACACCAACAACTCTGTCCTCAAAGAGAATTATTTATTCTGGAAGGAAAAAGGTTATTGGAAGAAATGTGCCAGAAAGAAGGTAAATTTACTCTCTTAGTGGTGATGTGTTCAAACTGAGAATTATATTTTAATTGGAACTTATGTAGCCAAGGGTCTGCAAACCCCTAGAACTTCCATTAGCTCTCACTACTATTGAATGTACAGAATCAATGACCTCTGAGTTGGAAGAGGCCTTAAAGGCCATCTGGTCCAACTCATACGAACAAGTGTCAATTCTACAACCTAACAACAACAGTCATCCAGATAATCACTAAAGACCTTCCAGAGACAACCTCATCACACTTTCAGATAGCTCTAATTATTAGGAAGTTTTTAAAGTCTAAATAAGGTTTTGCTAATGTACTAATTATTTTCGTGCTGAACCATTTCAAATTTAGACCTTTTACTTGGGTATATGATTTATTTACTTTCAGGCTTTCCAAGACTAGGTCACTGGAATTTTCTTGTTAAGCCACCTAACACTCTCCAGTTCAGTAATATCTGGAGGCTCCCTACTGACTTCAGGTCCTCTATTTGTCATCCGAAGCTCTTCATATTCTCAAAAGTGTCTCTCCAGGTGATTACTCCCCCACACCTAGTGTCCTAATTGACCTCCCTGGCAAGTGGCCTATTTGCTGTTTCCCATAGCAGGCCATTCTGCCCCTCACCTCTGCCTAGCACAGGCTGCACTGTAGAGCTGAAATACAATCCTTTCTTACGTCCTCTTCTGGGAGTGCAACCCTAGCTTCCATCAAAGATCAGCTAAAATGCCACCACTGTAAAAAGCCCTGTTAGTGCTTTGCCCTCCCTACAAAAAATTACTGTGTTTATAAATGTACAAAGTAATCTAGTTTTTTCCCTAATGTCTACAAACAAATCCAAGTCCCTCCAATCCTTTAAAAACTCTCACTTGATCTTAACATTCCCTCCATCAATTGTGTCTCCTCCTTATCATGGCCAAACTGAGAAAAAGCTAAATATTTTCCTTAACTACATTTCTTCCTCAACCTTCTGTTGCTTTCAACTTCATCACTCCACTAAAACTGCATTCCAAAATCACCAGTTATCTCTTAAGCAACATATCTTCTGGTCTCTCATCTTCACTCTTTACCTCTGTGCACCATTTGATACTGTTAATTATCCTATCCACCTGAAGGGATACTCTCTCCTGTTTGGGTTTTCATGAAATTAGTCTCTGTTGGTTTTCCTCCTGCCTGACCAATCCTTCTCAGTCTCTTTTGTTAGATCAGTATCCACATCACAACCCCTGTGTATACACCGAAAGGCTAGGTGCAACTCTCTACGCGCACTCTAGCCTTGACTTCATCAATTCATATATGTTGAATTATCATCTCTATGTGGCTAAATTCTAAATCTACAGTGTCCCAAAAGTCTTAGTGCAGTTTTAAACTATTTGAGTGTCTCTCCTGACTTTCAGCTCTGCATCATCAACTGCTTATTGTTGTCTCATAAATATCTCAAACTCAACATAGGAAAAACAACGAATTTATCTTTCCTAGCAATCCTCCCTCTTTACAGATTTCCCCATTTCAGCTGAGGGTTTCACCTTCCTTCCACTCATCCAGGTTTGAAAGCTCAGTCATTTCAGTCACTTTTACTCCTCACTCTACACCTCCCAGGCAGTCAATTATTTGCCAAATCTTGTCTGTGACTCTACACAACACCCCTCTCATCGAGGCATGTGTCCACCTTCCAAGTTCAAGCCCTCATCACCTCTTATTTAAACAAGAGACCTCCCAATTGGCCTCAAGTCTCTCTGCTTTCCAATCCCTATCAAGTTGCCAAAGTGATTTTCTTCACTCCACACACTCCAATTCCAGGGGCTATTACTTCTAGAGCCAAATATAAACTTCTGGCCTTGAAAGACCTTTAAACCTGTCCCCAACCAAAATTATTACATCATCCAGAAAAATGGCCTTCTTGCTGTTCTTCACTTACCATACCACATGTCCTCCTCTCCTTTCCTTTTATCTATCATGTTCAGAATTCACTTCTTCCTCATTACTGCCCCTTAGAATATCTAGTTTCCTTCAAAGCTTAGCTGAAATGCCACCTTCTTAATGCTCTTCTGGATACCAAGAGCTGCTAATGCTGACCCTCCTCCCAACTTGGTATTTTTTTTTTTTTTGGTCTCTGAGACAGAATGTCAATTCATTTAGGGTGGGGCCTGCGAAATACGATTATAGTTTTGCTGGTGTTTAAGTTAAGTAAACCAATTAAAGTTCTGAACAAAGGCTTATTCAAGTAAACTTATCAAGCCGATGGGGAGAACAACCCTAACAACTTTTGTCTTCCAGAGTCACAGCAATACAAATAAAGTAGTTTACTCGTGCAGTAAACAAACACTAGTTAAGTGCCTACTCTAGTTGACATTTTTTTCTTTTGCTTTTCTGGTGGGGCAATCACGGTTAAGTGACTTGCCCAAGGTCACACAGCTAGTAAGTGTAAAGTGTTTGGGGCCGAATTTGAACTCAGATCCTCCTGACTCCAAGGCCAGAGCTCTCCAGTCAGCATTTTTAAACAATAGTTGTTTGGGATGCATGCGGAGTTCAGTTAGTACTAGCTCCGGGTGTGAGGGCTTGCGACCATTTAAACAGTATTGGATTGTAAGCTCCTAGAGGGCAGGCACAGTCTTTTCATTAACTGTAACCCCAGAGCAGAGAAACAGAGGCAGGCCTGGGACACTGCTAGCAACCTTCTGGAACTGGATTTGAACTTGTCTTCTGACTCATGGGCAACTAGGTGAAGCAGCGGATCCAGGGGACCCGAGTTCCAATCCGAACTCGACCTAAGACACTAATGGATCTAAGGCCTTTCACTAGTTTTGTGACCCTGGGCAAGTCACTTAACTGTGATTGCCTCAGTTTCCTCATCTGTAAAATGAGCTGGAGAAAGAAATGGCAGACCACTCCACTATCTTTGTCAAGAATGCCGCAAATGGCGTCATGAAGACTCGAGAATAAAGGAGTACCGTGGTTAATTTAATCGAGGTCATTCTAACGAAGAGGAAGAGGAAACCGAGGCAGGAGGGAGATCCAAGGCCACGTTAGTGGTCGATCTGGGAACACCGGGTTGGCCTCGGGTCGCGGCCCAGACCCTCCTCCGCTTCCCCGTTTCTCTGCCCCGGGCCTCGGCTTCCGGGGCTTGGTGAACACCCCGGGGAAAGAGGCGGCAGAAAGCCGGGCCTCCCCGGGCACTGCCCGCCTCACTCACCTCTCGCTCCGCTCGGCCCCTCCAGAGGCCCCCGGGAACCTGGCGCCCGCCCTCGCATCAACCAACTGTCCAGCCTCGAGTCCGTCCTCCGACCCAGCCGCCGCGGTCACGCCCCGTCCTCCCAGCGGCAGCGAGCGTCGCCAACGAGCGAGACTCAAACTCCGCGCGCCGCGATCTAATGCCTTTCGTATTGGACCGACCCGCGGCCTCCTGCCCACCATTGGGCGGCCTTACCTGCCAATCAAAAATCCGGGCGTGGGCAGAGGCGCTTTGTCCCGCCCCTGGGAAGGCGGGTGTTCAATTCGGGAGGCCAATGGGAAGTCCAGCCGCGCACTGCGAGGGTCACTTTCCCGAGGTAGGTCCGCAGTGGGCTGTTTGATCGCTGGACCTAATTTAAAACTCGTATGGTCACGCTCGCTCTTTCTGCTCCCTCGGAGCAACCTCGAGTGTCCCGAGAGCCTCGGGAGTTGGCCGGTCTTCCTTACCCGCCGCCCCCACAGTTCAATTGGGTCTCCTGCCGCTGCAGCCACACCCAGCCTCACCTCACGCGCCGGGCGTTATCCGATGACCCTTCCGCTGGCAGCGCGGCCTTGGGCTGGCCGCTGTCTCCCTCCGTTGTTTAGTGGCTCACGTTTCGGACGTTTTTCGTCCGAGTGGGGTGCGTTGGGATGCCTGCTATTCTGGTCCTAATGGACAGTGTAAACTTTGCTCACCAAATCCGGCGATGCTTAGAAACCCCTCTTCCCCCCGCCCCCACCTCCGTAAATAGTGCTATTGTAGTAAGAGGGTTCGGGAGGTAGTATTTTGCAAAATTTTACTGGGTAGGTAAGAGTTGCATTTAAAGCCATGAGTTCCCTAATTGTGCCTTCCGCACCCTTGTGGCAGCTTGTCATTGAGAATATTTAAACCGACGAGTAATTTCAGGCTAAGAAGTATTTTAAAATACTTTAGAGGCACACGATTCACACCACCTCGTCCCTCGCAAGTCCACATAAAGCTGCAGTGAGCAGCAGGTAGCAGGGAATAGGCACCTGGATCGGGAATCAAGGTCTTAATTCAACAATTTATCCAGGTCTTGCTAGGTCAAGTCAGAAAGCATTTCTTGGGCGCCTACTATGTGCAGGCACTGTGCTAAAACTCGGGATACAAATAAAGGTAAGAGACATTCACAATCTAATGGGGGAAAGGGTTGACTACATGCAAAAAATCACATTTTAAAAAATATGTACGGGATAAATTGGAGATATTCCGTAGAGGGAAGACACCAACATTAAGGAGGCTCGGGAAAGGCTTCTCGTGGATGAGATTTTTAGCTAGGATTTTAGCCAGTAGGCAGAGATGAGGAAGGAGGGCATTCCAGGCTTGGAACACAGCCAGAGAAAATGCTCCAGGCTAAGAAATGGAGTGTCTTGTGTAAGGAACACCAAGTAGGTCAGCGTCACTGGATCAGATCTGGGGAGAGGGGGACCAGAGTAAGATGTAAAAAGACTGGAATTGTAGTAGGTGGCCAGGTTGTGAAAGGCTTTGAACAGATTTTCTGTTTGATCCTGAAGGTGACATGGAGCCACTGCAGAAGTTAATCTCCCTTTCCCCATTTTGTGTGGGGGTGACTTATATATACGCTTTAGAAAGAATAATCTCACAAATGAGTGGAAGACTGACTGGAGCCGGGAAAGCCTTGTGGCTTTTTGAATTGTTAAGCCATTCCTACAGTGAAAGAACCTATACTTGCCAAGTGTCAACATGAGGAAAACGCTGCTATCCATCAAATCAAGTAAATCTGATTCTTAGTTGTAGCAGTTAATTTCTACAACTATATGTGTATACATATATATGTGAATGTATCAGTAGTTTTTAGCAATTTTTCTCGTTATTTATTCTACCAAGGCCAGCAAAGGCCACCTTTGGAAAGCACTAAGAATCATATATACAGCTGTATTTCTATATGATAATCATGTATTTGGAGATAGAAGGGATGGTAAGGATCATCGAAGAGAACTCTCTCATTTTTTAAAGATTAAGTGCTTCTTTTCCCCAAGGTCATTCAGATAGGCAGTAAGTAGCAGTCGGCATTTGAATTCAGGCCCTTTGGCTTCAAAATCACAGTTGTTTCCATTATACCATTTGCTACTTTGCTAATCCAAGTGGTTGAAATTACAATTCATGTTGAACTTTATCCTCTAAAATTACCTTCCTTATACTTTTGTATCTTATATGTACGTATTTGTTTACGTGTTTTATCCTCCATTAGCATGTAAGCTTCCTGAAGGTAGAGTCTATTTTTACCTTTGTATCCTCAACATTTAGCACATTACCTGGCACACAGTATTTGATAAATGCTTAATTACCTGATCAACTGAAAATGTTTTAATTCTGTCAAAAGGCTCAGTACGCTTTGATTTTAAAATGTTTCTTTTCCACAGAATAGACTGCTTGAATTAACTGACTGTTCCAGGTAGACAACTTTTGATAGTAAAAATGTGATAGGGCCAAAACGAGGGAATTTAAAGTAACAATCTATCATTGATACACAATTAGCCAGCTACTTTATTTGAAGCACTGTGCTAGGCACCAACAACACAAAAACAAAGACAATACCAAGACAAAAATGAGTGGTCAGTCAGCAGGATGATATTTGAGGGAGCAGTATGGTCAAGTCAAAGTTTTTAAGCATAAGAGAGATCTGGGCTTGTTCGTAGGCAACAAGGAAGGCCAATCACATATAGATGGTGAAATTTAAAAAGGTCAGATGATGTGTGGGAGCTGGTGGATGGAGAAAACTGCAGGTGGAATCAGAGTATGTGTTAACAGGGGTTGGCCTTGCCACGGACCACCTCTTCAGAAGAAACTGGAGTAAAGGCAGAGAGAAGAGAAGTAAGGAGTTTTTGAAATGTAAACAGGTATTTTAATGGCCAAATGGGGGCAGCTGGATATCACAGGGGATAGAGTCCTGGAATGAGGAAGACCCAGTTCAAATCCAGCCTCAAACTCTCACTAGAAATATTATCCTAGGCAAGTCACTTAATTTGTCTACCTCAATTTATCAGAAAATGAGGATAAACATAGCACCTACCTCTAGGGTTCTTGGGTTTGTTTTTGGAGGCAGTGGGGTTAAGTGACTTGCCTAGGGTCACACAGCTAGTAAGGGTCAGAGGCTGCATTTGAACTCTGGTCCTCCTGACTCCCAGGGCCACTGCTTTATATCCACTGCTCCACCTAGCTGCCCCCTCAGGGTTCTTGTGAGGATCAAATGAGATGTTTGTAACGCACTTTGCACACCTTAAAGCACTATATAATTACTATCTACTATTACTACTTTTCTCAGTAAAATGTGAACAAGGGCCTTGGCTGAAAAGATGGGAGAGGAGGATGGTATAGGAATCTAGAAGAAAGAAAAAATTTGGTGTACCTACTGTGAGGAATGCAATAGTCAGGGAATACATGTGCTAATTTAGGACTCCTTGACTTGTCCATTACAATCTACAAGTTAGTAATAATAACTAGAGTTATCCTCTAAGTCTTTAATACTCAAAGTTGGGCCCTTAGTGATCATATAGTTCAACTTCATCTTACAGTTTAGGAAACTGAGGCTGAGAGAAATGAATATGTTGACTGTAGTCATGTAGGTAGCTTATGGCACAGCTAGGATTACTAATAATAATAATAACAATAATAGCTAACACAGAGCACTTGAAGGTTTACCCAGTGCTTTTATATGTTCTCTCATTTGATCTTTACAGTAACCCTGGAAGGTAGGGATTATTTGTATCCCCATTTTACCGATAAGTGAGGCACAGAGAGGTTAAGGGCCCAAGGTAAAACAACTAGTAAGTGTCTGAAAGAGGATTCACACTCTTCCTAACTCCAAGCCCAGCACTCTATGCGCTTTGTTCTCTAAATGCTGTCATAAAGATGTCCTTTTAATTACACTGTACTGCCCTGGAGGATTCATCTGTCAGCCCTCAAGCTTCAACACCAGCCAGCAATCATTAAGTGCCTACTATATGCCTAGACTGCTAGGTGGTTCAGTGAATAAAGTGCATGGTCTGCTTTCGACTACTCTACCATTGTCTATTTCATCTCCAAGTGGGAATTCCCAAAGAAATAAAAAGTAGTTCTTCCTCAAAAAGAAGTTGGAAACCTAGAACAAATGTAGGTGCAAAGTGAAACCTAAAATGTTCTACATACATTGGCTTTCCACTCTTAGCTATCTATATTGCAGCATGCTTTAGTGGTCAGAGTATGAAAGTCAGAAGCCTGGATTCTAATCCCAACTCAATCACCAACTGACTTTGGTCAAGTCACTTAACCTACAATTTTCTTATGGCCTGATTGCTTCTTTAAAGATTATAAAAATTGTTTAATGAGAGAATCTTCTCCATATAAAAATGATGGCTTTCTTCATATTAAAATGTTATAAACCAAATTCTTTTAAAAATTGCCTCTAATTATGAAAATCTGTTTTATCTGTTTCTTTTATTTAAAAAACTAAAGCAGCAAACTAAATCATGGAGTTGCAGTCCCTACTTTGTTATTAGGTGGTACTACTTCTACTTCTAGAATTACATTGAAATCTAATCAATATTAAATGTTTAAAAAATTCTATTGATATATTTTATTTTTACGTCACCTGAGTTTGTCTCATATCCCTACCCCTCTCTTTTGCCCTCTTAGAGCCATCAGCAATATTTAACATTAATTAACTTTTAAGACTTTATTGAAATACTAATTAATGGATTTATTTCATTGATCTGGACACTCCCAGCACACCATCCATGACTTTTCATCCTATGTGATTTTTATTTCATGTCCTTAAGTCCTCCCAAGGGCATCTAACCTAGAATCCTTCCTTGAAATCTTCTAATTTTTATACCTACCAGTGTCACACTTTGTACGTACGTCAATTATTATTGGTCAATTACTACACCATGTCTCCATTCTTTTTTACAGCATTTCTTACACATTGATAATAGGCTGCATCTTCCGTATACTCACCAAGCACTTACCCATTGACTTGAAGTCATTTGTGTTTTTCATTCTTCTGAAATTGTAGTGTTCCACAATTCACCCAATGTATAGAAAATAGAGATGGGACTTAAAGAGTAGGACCAAGAGGAAAATATCCATAATGAAAGTAATAACATTAAAATGCTATTCAAAGAGTAATCTCCAGCCCAGAAAAAAGAAGAGGCATACTCTCCTTTCAGGAGAAAAGTAGTAAAGTTTTTTAAACAATCCTTTTGTATTCTTTGTATAATGAAAAAAAAAATTTTAATAGGAAAATGAAAGAATGGAATTGCCTGCATTGTCAGACCTAGTTAGTTTTTGCCCAAACTCATATTTTTTAATATGGAGATTTAGGGAGACAGGGATGAGTGTCAGCTAGAAGATGACTGAAGGCATAAATACAAATTATTAATTTAGGGGAAGAATTCTATGAGCTTTTGTATTAGGGAGCTGCTTGAAAATATTAAAAGACCTGTGCAATTATTCCAAATCTCATAATCTCTTCATCTTAATTCTGGACCCAACTCTTTTTCCATTTGAAGTGCCTATCCAAGACAGAAGCACTGACAGACTAATTCAAGTAGGCCACACCCTTGACATGCCATCATGATCTAAACAGTAAGTGCATTCATTTGATTTTTTTCTATGTGAATTGTGAAACTTTTGAATGGTCATTAATCTCTTTTAGGAGGTCATATATTATTCCTGGGTTTACTGCAGTAAGCACAATTTACTTAAAGGCTTATTCAAAAAACTAAGTGTGAAAGATAATCTAAGGGTTAAATTCCAGATACTCCATTAAGAGCAAGTAAGAACAACTTTTAAACAAATAACTGGAGAAATTGAATAAACATCCAAAAATATAAATATCTTCTCTTTGTCTCAACTTCCATTTTTAAAGAGATATGTGATGGTAAGGGTCTATTATGTGTTTTCAAACACATTTACAAGCATGAATGCCGTTAATAGTTGTCACTTAAGAGATTTAGCTTCAGACCCACAGAAGAAACAGCAGTTAAAGCGCGTCATCCTGGTCTTATGTTTCTGAATCATTCTGAAATTATTCATTCATCTCTTCAGGTAAGGAGTTTTTAATCTATTTTTCCCTTAAGTGAAAATTAAAATTGTACATGATTTTAATAGTCTAGTTAAACAGTCAAAAGAAAGTAGTATCAAAAAATTCTCTTAAAAAATTTAACAGCTATTTTGATGTGTTTTTAAGTGTGGTTAATATAATTCATTCAGCCTTTTCCCTCCCTCCCTGCACCATCTTGCTTAGCCATATTTATTTTTACCACTGTATAAGTGTTTCTTTTATTCAAGACTATTTGCTTTTACTATTTTGTGCTTTTATGACTCTTATCCAAATATTTTGTTTCAAAAAATTACTACAAAGAAGTGTTGCCTTTTAGGCAATTAGGAAAATTTGATAGAACTTATTTAAAACATAAATGAATTTTGTTCATATAGAATCATGAATGTTGGATCTCACTATCTTTCAACTAGTGAAAAGTCACTAAGGGCCTAAGAGCTTAATAAAAACTAATCTCAACAGACCTATCACTGCTTTGTGCATTGTAAAATTATCTTAAATTACAGCAGTTTTACTATTCCCTAAAAGTATTGAACCAGCCCTCTTTATGTTAGTAGAGTGAAATCTCTAATTTATATTATAACAATTAAAACATTTGTTCCCTTGTTGTAATAAGGCACGCATCAGAGAAGAGGAGAGGGCAAGAAGTTCAATAGGTTCTGAGGGGAGTGTTCTAACACTGAAATTTATTTCTGCAATATCTCTTTACCTTTCATAGCTAACCAACCAGTCTCCACAGCTTTGACTTTACTAATTTAATAAGTATTTGTTGAGCACCTAGTTAAGTACAGAGATTTATGCTAGGCTGTGGAATGCCTGAAGACATTTAAAATTTGTGCCTACACTAAAGAAATATACCATCAAGTGAAAGACTAATACATGAAGCAATTAACAAGAAACATAAAACAGCATATAACTAAATTGTATTAAGGGAAATCAATGAAAATTAGGAGACAGCTTAGACTAGCAGGGTTTTTAAAAGCTAGGTTGGGATCTCAGCTATGCTTTTTATTACCTGTATGACCTTGTGCAAAATTTTTCTATAGGCCACCTCAGTTTTATCATTTACAAAATTAAAGGGTTAGATTAGATTTCTAGTCTCTTAACCCTGTGCTCCTAACTAGGAAGGCAGTGTAGAAGAGTTAAGATTTTACTTAGCTAAAACTTGGAGAATTTGGAAAGGGGGAGGGGAATACAACTACAATATGAACAAAGGAAATGAGGTGGGAATGAGCACATTTTGTTGCTGTGATACTGAGAACGGTCCTACATGCTGCAGAAAGCTCGGATGGGGAACTAGGAGAAAATGGGTAGTGTCAGACCAGATCATAAAGGATTTTGAATGCCTAGGGCCTAGGCAGACTTTAGATTTGGGGGCAGGGAAATAATATGATGAAAAGAGATCTCCATCCCACCTAGCTCCACATTATGTCGTATCCCACCTTTAGAATGCTACGTAACAAAGGGCATAAAGCACTGGCAGGAGTCAAGACCCGAGTTCAGATCTAGTCTCTGACACTTACTAGCTCTGTGACCCTGGAAAGGCCATTTAACCTCAATTTCCTTATCTGTAAAATGAGGGTGATAATAGCACCTATCTCCCAGAGTTGTTGTGAGGATCAAATGAGATAGTTGTAAAGCACTTTAAGAGCTATGTGTTAGCTACTATAGCAATAAAGTTTATGAATAAAATTAAAAGTGTTTTGCTTGTTATTTATGTCCCTAGTGCTCAGCATAATTCATGGCACATAGCAGGCATTTAATAAATGTTTTGTCCACTCTCTGTCAATTCCCTAGCACTGTGTTGCAAAACATATAGATCAAAATAAGTCATTCCTTGAAAGGAGAAGGCTTTAGGAAGCCCATACACCACTCCAAATGACAGTTTAACTCCTTTCAGAGACTTCCTTTTGAGCCTATGGTACTTGACCTTTCTGGGCCTGTTTCCTAATCAATGAAAAGAGGGAAGAACTGTGCCTGATGATCATTAGTATACCACCTGGTGCTAAATTCTATAATTCTGTTCACTGTGGTGGTATTCTTATCCTTTGAGGGTGGATTTGAATTTTAGGAATGCTTCTACAAAGAAAGTATGTCAAGATGGAAGGAGCGATAGTGGAAAGCAGATTAGAAATTGTAAATGCACAATCAATGAAATTTGACAACCTAATTAGACCTGTAGGATAAGGAATAAGTGTAGATAAATCTAGGGTTTTGAGCCAGGGTAATTCCGAAAAATCATGGTGCCCTTATCAGAAATAAGGAAACTAAAAGTAGAACAAGTTTGGGGAGGAGTAGGGGAGGGGAAGATGATGAATTCAGTTTAAGATATGCCAAGTTTGAGAGCTGGTCAGAAGCCTATATGTGCATGTATGACAGTTGTAAATATGAGTCTGGAGCTTGAGTTCTACATTAGGGAGTCACTCACAGAGTTGATAATTGAAACCATGGGAACTAATTAATCATTGAGGACAAGTGTGGAGAAGAAGGTAACCTAAAACAAACCTTTGGGGGATCCCTGACTTTGGAAGACAGGAGAAGAGGAGCCAGTAAAGATACTGGATGATTCTCAGAGTCAGAAGGAAAACTACAAATGCAGTGACAGAGTATCTGGAGTGGAATGGTCAATAGTGTCATACTGTGGAGCGCAAAAAGGATTCGGCAATTAAGTTACCCTTGAGAGCTGTTTCAGTGCAATAGTCACGAAGAAGCCAAATTATAATAATTAAAAATCAAGTAAGTGGTGAAAGGATTGAATATCAAATTTGGTAGTGGAGATGTGAAATGGTCCCTTCAGACAGCCCAAAGTTTGAGAGGTTTTGTTGAATGTCTTTGCCCTCGCCCCCAAAAAGGTAAACACCGAAAGGAGCTAGGAAATCTGTGGTTTTAAGTTGAATTGACTTAACAATATATGTAAATTATTTCTAAAGCATTACTTTATTATATTAAAATATAACTTAGATTGGAATGATATGTATTCTTTCAAAAAAAAAACACTAAATCACCTAAAATCACCTTTTCTGTGTAAAGTACTGGTACTAATTTCCAATCTTTTCCAGGGTATAGGCACTCAATTATCTTTCAGAATGCCATTCTTTTTTTTTTTTTTTTAAGCTAGGCAGTAGGGTTAAGTGACTTGCCCAGGGTCACACACTAGTAAGTGTTATGTGTCTGAGGCCGATTTGAACTCAGGTCCTCCTGAATCCAGGGCCTGTGCTCTATCCACTGTGCCACCTAGCTGCCCCTTAGAATGCCATTCTGACATAATGACACAGTTTGGCATGACAGCAAACTTGGAGAATCTAGGGAAAAGGTCTTTAAAATATTAGGAGAAATACAGGCAGCATGGCATAGTGGATGAAGTACTAGACTTGCAGCAAGAAAGACAAAGGTTCAAATCTGACTTTAGATGTTAGCTGTGCAGACCTGGATGAATCAGCTAACCTCTTTCTATCTCATGAAATACCCTGTGATTAAGGTCATAGAAAATTCTGATCCTGTACTTGCAAAAACCACATAGGGAAGTCCCTAACCTGTCCTTCAAGGTATATATCTTTCCTGTATTTGTGCGATTTTATAAAGATCATGCTGTGTTTTAAATGACCATAAATAGCAAAGAATTTTCTTAAGGGGAAAACTGGGAATTAGTTGAATCAATGACTTCCTAGAGAGTTAAGGAGAAATCCCTTCCACTAATTCGGGTTGCCTGGGGACAGTGAGGTAAGTAACCCCCGCAAGGACACAAAGCTAGTGCCAGGGCAGAGCAAGAATCCAAATCTTCTAAACTATCCCCTCCACCATGATGCTTCAGTTTCTTCATACTCCCTTCATTTTATAATGCCTATGGGAAAATTAGATATTCTTCCTTGTCTCCATTTGAATTACTGTAAAGGATAACTGATTTCGTAGGAGAGAGTCTTCGAACATGCACATTCTTTGGAAGAAAATTCTAAACTATATTGTAGGCACAAGCCTGCAGAAATAATTTTTAAGTATCCTAAATCTAACCTTTTTTTAGCTTAGAAACACAGCTTCCTTATGTTCTCAGACATCTAACATAAGTCACTTCAAAGTCCCAATGTATAAGATTCTTAGTTATTTCAGTCAAATTTGAACAAGAATGCAAAGTTTAGGCAACAGTTAACAGTTTGCTTCTTGAAATAAAAAGTTACGGGGCAGCTAAGTGGCTCAGTAGATAAAGCCACCGGCCCTGCTTCAGAAGGACCCGAGTTCAAATCTGGCACTTACTGTGTGACCCTGGGCAAGTCACTTAACCCCACTGCCTAGCCAAAAACAAAACAAAACAAAAAAAAAAAAAAAAGAAAGAGTTACTTAATTTAAATTGGCACATCTTTTTTTCATTTTCCTAAAAACCATTCATTCCCCCTTTTAATTATCCCCTTCAGGAGTTCTCCTTTCCAGCAGGTCAGAAGTAAACCCAAGAGATATTTCAACTAAGTGAGGTAATCAGAAGCTGCTTCTTTCTCTTAGGTGTATCATTACCCTCAATTCCTTCTGGACATGGAAAGAAGAGGCTGCAGTTCTTAAGTGAATCCATCTAGGACCCTTGTCCTATGACATCTTAATTACTTGAGAGAAGAATCCTTCCAGGAAGGATTAAAAACACAGGAGAAGGACATTTGTCTTATACATTTGTACAAAGACTGGACTAAGATAATTTTTAAACATTTTGGGGGCAGAGGTGCTTTGTTTACTTTTGTCATGCCTTATAAAATGGGGTGTTAAACTATAAAAAGCAGTTTTTTGAAGATATCAGATTCTTATGAAGTGTGACTGTAAATACTCCTTGTGGAGACAGAGTAAAAAATACACTTTACATTCTATGTGGTTATCTGGCAATGTGTAAAACGTGAACAATTGTGATTGCCATCAGTTTATTTTCAGACCCTGTACTATTCTTGTCAGTTTTCCCACAAATCCTCCATAATCTACCCAAAACTCACGATGCCTTCCAAACAGCAGAAGTACCACGAGAATTACCATCTATCGTCACACCATTGACCAACCTATCTACATTTCTGGCCAATAATTTACATAGACTCAGTAATGTATTTTATGCCAAGTCTTCACTAGTATTTACTTATATCCACTAGGCATCTTTTAATTTTTTTTTTAGGTTCAAGAACTCATAAAAATATAGCATCACCATAGTATAATTTAAGAGATGGACATATGTGGCAGTAAACATTTGCCATCATTGAATGCCCTGTGCTGTTTCCTCATTGCATTCCAGGCTTATCTCCAACTCTGACTCATTGCTGAACCCAGCTTATTTTTATTAGATAGAGATCTGAAGAGGCAGTGTGACATGGTGAAATGAACAGTGGATTTGAAAATCAAAAAGACCTGGGTTTGATAAGACACTAGTTGTGTAGCCCTGGTTAAAATCCACTTAACCTCTCTCCTCAGCTTCCTTATTTATAAAATGAGGACAATTACATTATCATTCTAATAAGCTTGTTGGGAAGATCAAATGAGATATTATTTAACTATTAGTATGAGGGGCTATGGGTGCTTTTTTTTTTCATTTACTTTGTTCTCTAGTGTTGACGGTTCAACTTTTCCCATAGCTAAAAAAGTTTTGTAATGTTCTGGGCTTGGTGCAATTAGTATATTGCAATTAGCTTATCCGCGAAAAGAAATTTTTGGAGAACTGTCACATGAAATTCTTTGATTCTGACCTTATGTGTAACAGCTTTCATGAAAATATGGAACATATAAATATTTACTAAAAATCTTGTTTTACACCTGATTTGATATCATTAACAATTGATGTTCAATTAGCATGTTGTGTTTTCAATTAGGTCTTGAACAAAATTCTTGTCTAGTGGACCCTGATTAAAGTTTTTCTGTATTTGTCAATTATCTGTAAACTGTTCAAGACTACATTTTGCTATACTAAGTCAAACACAACATCAACAAACTCAAGAAGGACCTTATATCTGCATATGTCAGCTAGGGCTTACTATAAAGATGTAGTCCACTGTAAGTAAGTAAGTAAGTAAGTAAATAAATAAATAAATGAGAGCGTGCAAAAAGTGCCATAGTGGACTTGAATGTAGGAATACCAGTGTTTGAATTCTATCTCATATACTTACTATGTTGACCCTTGGCAAAAACACTTAAAAACCTGTTTACCTCAGTTTCCTCATCTGTAAAATGGGGATAATAGCACCCTAGGGTTGCTGTGAGGATCAAATGAGAATATTTATAAAGCACTTTACAAATCTTAAATTCAGTATAAAGGCTAGCTTTATTATCATCATCTATTATTATTACTATGCCTTTGTATTCTCTGGTGTAGAGCTTGCTTCTTTTGAATCTTTCATCTTGTAAAACTTTTATCATAGTATCCTGTAAAACTTTTCTCATTCTAAATTCAATAAATTTGAAAGTTTGACAAGGGAAGCCAGATAACCTTGCACGTAATACTTAATTAAATCAAATGCCCCACATGAATGCTATTTTCTTAGATTTGAATAGCTAATATAAAAACCTAATATAAAAATTTATACAAGAATATAGTAATTGATGGAAATTATCTAATTAATTTGCATGAAATATTTTTAGAATTCAAAATTATCTCTGAAGCCCCTTCCATCTATAATTGATTCTTCTAGTGAGTACTACAGTATACCTGTGTAAATTCCTTTCTAATCCCACCCATCCCTCCACCTGCTAGTTCATTAAAGGTGCATTTACACCTTTATACCTTATCAAAGGTTTCTAATAAGTAGAGCTTAGATGATCAAACTTTTATCAGTTACCACTACTAGTCCCTAATCTCTTTTTTCTTAGTTTGTTGAGATTTTTATGGTCCCTTTTCATGCACTGAAGAACTTTAAAATCAAGTGAAGACATCCATTCCTAAATCTTTAACCTGTCCCATTACCACCCTTAACTGGCATTATACATATATACATACCCTACAGGCATAAGGTTTCAGAAAAATGAAATACAGAATTTTGAGGTTGAAGAATTTTACGGGGCTTTTGCTCAGTGCTTCAGAGTGATTCTTCAGCAAAGACTATTCCCATTTTTTGGATAATGAATATAAAAATGCTGAAGGCCCCAACTTTAATCTCAAAAAAATTTTATTAAGTTGAATTGATTCCTTTCACTTTCTATAAAAAAAAAGAAATACTGAAGTGATATTACTCACGATTCATTCCACAGGCATTTAATAAGTGCCTACTCTGTGCCAGGCACAGTCCTAAGTGCTGGAGATATAAAGACAAAAATGAAAGTCTCTGCCCTCAATGAGCTTACATTCTGCTGGGGGGTGGGGTGGGAGATTTGTATGTATAGTATGCTGCATTTCATTTTCTACATACTGAGAAGCAGCATGACACACGGGATAGAGAGCTGACCTCTGAGCCAGGAAGATCTAGATTCAAATTCTGACCAACATGCTGGCTGTGTGACAAATCTGGGCAAATCACTCAATGTCTCAGTGGCCCCAGGCAACTCCAAGATTTTAAGTTTGCAAAGAAGGTGATCTGCAAAGGTAAAGAAAGTTTACTCACCAGGGGTTTCCTTTATTTTTTCTAAAGAAACACACAAAGTAATTGGGGGGAAGGGGGCATTAGAAGCAGCTTTTCCTCTATGAACACTGAGGGCCAAGGAGAGAGAAATGAGATGTCAGCAGCATGAAGAACATAGGGCAGTTTGGCTGGAAGAGAGTACATGACAGTAGCAGGCAATAATCTTGGAAAGGTATGCTGGAGCCAAACTGAAGAGAATTTAGTGCCAAACATAGTTTGTATTTTATCCTAAAAGGATGAAGGAACTGAACATGGAGTTTTGTTGTTCTTTTCTTTTTCATGTTTTGATAAGATTTTTACCAGTCCTTTCCAGACAGGTGAATGGGCTATGGGGTAAGTCTAAGACTAAAGAACATTGGTACCCAATGCTGTAAAACAAGTTTGACCTTTAGCCATGAACTCAGGGTACCTCTTTATCAAAGCCTGCAGGTGTTTCCCTCCCTCCCCTTCTGGTTTAATAATAGGTTTGTATGTTAAAGGATGGAGTTCTGGGACATAAATTCTAATCCCCTATCTACTATCCACTAGCTCTGTGAATTTGACCATCTATAAAATGTAAATGGTATATACCCAACCTCTCTGGATTACCACAGGGATAAAATGAGCAGATTATTTGGAAAAAAAAAAGAAGAAGAAAAAGAATCTATACAAAATTTGGTATAGTTACCCCTAGGGTATAATACTTTCTTTCATTAAGTTCTGGAATGAAACTCAAATTTTCACATTGAGCACCAGGCACTAGCATAATGTCCCATTTCTGAATTCAAGAAATGTAGGTAGATGAAGGAACAGTCTCAGTAATAGTATCTAATTGTGGTTCCTTACTTAGTTTCTTTCACATAAGGGAAGTGAGTTGCTTTTTGTCACATAAGGACTACCAGGACAATCCATTTAGGAAATCATAATTTATCACTAAAGTTTAAAAAAAAACTCCATAAAAAGCCTATCAGCTTCTTACAAAAAAGATACAAAATGCAATGAATGTTTCCTTAAAAATACTCCAGAATTTCTAAACAAGTTTAAAACAAAGTCTTTCCTTACTAATTCAAATAAGAGAGCAAAGACTATTACCCTTCAAATCCAAGGACTAGATAATGAGGTGAGTACTCTGAGTTGTTTTTCCAGGAGTGGTGATGGATTTGTTCTGTTCTCATATTCTCCTTTTCAACCAGTAGCATATGTTTACAAAGCTGGATGGCCAGGGATGGGCTGTAGTCTGTGGCTATAACAAGGTAAAGGCCATTAGTTGCTGGGGCCTAAGTTAAATCATTTTTTTCCTTCAGGGAGACAATTAAGAATTGGCAAGTAGGCCAGCAGCCAATACTGTATAAAATGCATTACTAACTTGTTATAACTACTTCATCTGATCAATGTGTAAGCTAATGAAAGGCATGTGGTAGAAGACAAAATTCTCATTTTTGTTCAAAACTTCCTGCTAAGGAAGAAAGGCCTCTATTCTATTTTCTTCTTTCTAGGTCTCTCACAGGGTGAGAAGGTAAGGATGCACGGCAGTTTGCACTGATAAAGTGCTCACATCAATGAGATCAAAGAACCAATGAAATTATTATTTGTATTATTACCATTTATTTTCCACTTTCCTTAGATCATAGGACATCTATGTGAAGAAGTTTTGCTGAAAAATTAAGGGGTCACCAGCTTTACATTTCCAATAGTTCTTGGGAGACGTAGAAGAGTTAAATCAGAATCAGATCTTACCATAGAGGTAATGGTAGCTTTCTCTTCCTTCCCCCCACCCTATCTTTTTTCGCAAAGAATGAGACAAAATGGATTTTTAGTATTTAAACCACTAATGACTAGCTCTCTTTGAGTAGTAGAGCCAGTCTGGTTTCATTTTGTTTTCCTAGCACTTAGACACAGTACCTTCATTAATACTGATTTAAAGTTAAATAAAAACAAGCATTTCCATCCCACGTTTTAAGCATATACTTTCTCAAAACAGTGATACAAATGGCTAAAAATCTGGTTTACTGATAATGCCATAGGCCAACTAATAGAGCTGAGGTTTGAGAAAGTAAAGTACTTCCATATCCTTGGAGCAGAACTCAGCATACAACTAACTAGTTTTTAGAAGACAATTAATCCAAGTTCTAAAAAGAGGCCATAGAAACTACTCTGATAGGAGGAAGAATTCTTAATTATGGTAATCAAACAATAACACATTACCACTTACGACATTTTATTGGCATATGACAATTTACAAGGGTCCCTACTGCAATATACATCACACTGAATGGAGTCATCTAACCATCTATATAGCCATCCTTACTGGGGAAGACTTTTCTCAAATTAATGCCCAACACCGATTTAAACTGTGACAAAAAGGAATAATGACTCCTTAAAGCAGTCTGATATTGTAAAAAATATATTTTGCATTTAATAGTAAAACTCCTAGGATGATGGAAGGTATACACACCTAAGAACTGAGTCATGGCCTTCTTGTGATTAAGCAGCTTTCTTAATCCTTCCTGGAAACATCCTTTGGTTCATTTTGTTTCCCTTCTCTGGGCAAAAGGAAGTCTGTCAATGCAGGTACCAAAGGGTTAATATTTCCTGCTACTGTAAACATTAGACAATTTCTTAACAAGAGCAATTTAGCTTTGGTGTACATGTCAGTAAGTATGAAGCTAAATTGTGGGTTGAAAAAAAAATGCACACTGTGCTTTACCCTGGACTCTGAAAAGATATGTATTTGCATCCCATCTGGGATCCTTCCCTCTTAATTGGGGAAGTAACTTAACAAAAATTTGTTGTACACACAGTAAGTTAAAGCAGTGTGTCTGCTTTCAAAATTTGATGTGATGTTCTTTCCCAGGATAGCCTTTAACTATAAGGTCCTGTGGGCACTATCTAGTTTACTACCACAGAAAAGCACTCATTTTCTTCAGTGAAAGACAAAAACGTACAGCAGTGTATAGTGAGTGTCCCTTCTAAGAGTAGCAAATATGTTCAAATAAATTATCTACCTAGCGAACGCTAAAGTGTCTAAGAAAATGTGTTGTTTGCTTGGAGATGATCAACTCATTGATAAGAGGGTACCTCAGCTTGAGTTACTTCCTGAGTAATGGCAATGATGTGCATTTTTGCTTTGACAAGTAATTCCTTGTTTTAAAAAACAATTTAAGGGTGACAAGTGAGTACATGCGTAATTGAAGTTTTCTTTTGCTTTTCCAAATATATTTACCTTTTCTTCCCTCACCTTATCCCCACTTTATTTTTAAACCAGCTTTTAGGAAATGCTATTGCTGCAACCACCAAGGTACCAGAAACTCATATATTGATCAAAAATGAGGGCAGAAGAGAGTTAAGGATTTCATTTTAAGATGTTCAAAGCCTTAACAGATATAGCCAAGTACTTGTACTTATACTTGTGCATAGCTATTTTGGCTTTCTTCTCAACTCTAAAAAGAAGGAATTTCCTTTTTTTTTTCCCCCAGTTGTAAGGGCTTGATTTAACATTTCATTTTAACTATTTCAGATTTTTATTCCTTTTAAAGCTGCCAATACTAATGAAGAAGACAATTCCAGTTGCCAGACTATCTGCCTGAAGAAAACTCCAAAAAGAAAATGATAAAGCCATTTTACAAATTGGAACTAAACAGAAACAAATGCAAGTTGGGTCAATGCTGCAACAAATTTCCTGACAAAAACTTTTTATTGGTGACATTTGAAAAACAAATTATTCAAAACACTTCTAATGAATAGTTTGTCCTTACTGCCTAAGGTATTTGTGGCTGATCTTTTTTAATCTAAGACATTCTACTTTTTTAAATCATGTAAAATATGAACATTTTCTTTCCATTAATACTTCAGCTCTGCAAGCATCTGCATGTTTTTCTGTAGGATCTTCCCCATCCTAGCTATCAGCCACATCATATGAGCATTGAAGGGTTTTTAAACTTAGTACAAATTAGGTGGAGTTTTAACTATAACATTGTTAGTTACAGACTAATTTCGTTCCTCATAGTTGATTGTCCAAGACCATGAATCAGTCCTCAAAGAGTGCCAACAGTGAGTTTTGAAGCAAAAGAGGAATGGCTCTAAAGCTTTCCTATATTTGTACTTAGTCCTTGCTCTCAGCAGAAAACCATTTCATCAAACTATCGAATCTGATTTTAATATTATGTATATAATGAGAAGTGCTTACCTTTTCTACTTCTCAACTGTTAGGCTGAGCAAAAATGGTATTTTCCCCCTTTTTGAATATTCACTGTAGTGTTGAACTTGCTTATTATTAGTTCACCAAAGCAACACAACTTGTTCTGTGGTACACTTCAAAGACTGGTCACCCTACAGTGTAATGTGTTCTACTTAAGGAAGATGCTAACAGCTGTGTACTGTTAAAATAATTAACATATTTGTATAAACAATTTCTGTTCAGGGATTTGTATATAGCGCTAAAGTTTACTTCAGAATAAAACACTGACAAACGGGGAAGCAAAAATCAGAACTTTCACAGAGTTGTACTTGACCATATCTTATAGACAAAGCAGAATTACAATGCATATAACAAAAACAGTAAAAGTTTTTTTTTAAAAGTCGATAGTTACAAATATGGTACGCAGCAACTTTCTATTTTGCTTCAGTACAATCTTCAACATACACTCTACTATTATTGAGATATTTAAAGACTTAAAACAAAAATTCTACAGACTACTTGCAAACAGTAAAATTTAAGTAAAATGCTTACATTCGTTTTTGAAAACAAAAAAATCACGTAAAAAAATGGTGGGTGCAAGTTCTGCTCTCAGTTGCAATCTTACTTCAGATTTACTATTCCTATAATAAAAAAAACACAGAAAGTGAAGATTTAACAGAGCTGGGGGCGGGGGGAGAAACTACATACCATATATAAACCATAGCAAGCTCTGTTTACAAAATTAGATTTACTAAGTTTTAGCAAATTGTCACCCTCCTAGCCCACAATGACGGAAATCTGCTCTTCAATTCACTGACAAGTTGGAATTTTCTACCTTTTCTTCTTTGCGTCTGTCCTTCTTTTCTTCATTATTTTCCATGGTCTCTTCTTCATCTTCAACAATCCCATCCCCTTGGTATTTGTCATGTGTCCATTTTGGACTGCTACCTGATTTTTTGAAGTTAAACCGCCCTCTGCCACGTTGGAAGGTGCCTCGGCCTCTTCCTCTTTTGGCCCAATAATCCACACCATCATCCCTGTCGTCATGCTAAAGAAATTTTAAAAATTATCAGTGAAATGCTTTTGAACATTTTAGCCCCATTTAAAGCATGTTGATAATCAGCTAAGTGTTAATTTCAAAACTTTTTACACGTATCAGGTAGGTGGTAAGAAAGTATGTTTTGTTAGCAGGTCTCGTTTTTTAACATGTACATTTGTCAGGTAGATCTGCTGAAATTGAAGAGACTCCTGCCCATAACTAAATGTTATCTTTTCCAGTTTATAAGGATTCCTTCTTTTGAAGCCAACCACAAACAACTGGTAGGTTGTCACAGTCTTTCAACATACAGAATTTTCTATCAAAGATTACCATTTTTTCATACATTTCCTACATTTCCAATACTTAACATTCATAATTCATATGACCTGGTTAACAGTTGGCTCTACGTCCTATCATCTCCTCTTTGAAGCATTCTATAAATGATGTTATATACAGTTATATATTTATAAATTACAGGAGCGACTAGTAAATGAGCTGTTACCCACTGCTAAATGATGAAGGGGAGGGGAAAGAAAACAATTCCAAATAAATGAAATCCTGAGAAGGTAATTCTGTAAGACACAAGGAGAATTCATGGCTCCTTGGGACATCTGCATAATTACAGACATTTTTAGCCCACTTGTATTTCTTCATAAAACTGAAGGGTTCTTCAAAACATTAAATGATTATTCAATAAATGCTAATACTTTCTTTTCATTTGAAAACTTCAAGATATATCTCTATGTACATGAAGCTAAAGATATTTGAGTATTTGACACCTAATTAGCACTGCCAGATTCCAATATGTCCTAATCATACTTTGCCAATTAAAGATCAAATCCTTTACTAATATGTTCCAATGTATGTCTGCATAAGGAATTTTATTTACAGAGGTAAAAATGTAGTAATTATAAAAGAATATACTCCAGGATATTAGATTATTTAATTAGTTTGACTAATTCCAGGAATTAGTTCCAGGTTTATGGTACAAAAAATTTTGAGACAGTTTGCCAAATTGAAAGTGGACCACTAAATATAATGGAAGTTTAATCTAATTCCAAGACCAATTAAATTGCCTTAAAGCAAATGCCAGTTAAAGTCTTTAAATTCCATTGCATGACTTTCTATTAAATGTTTTCTGGCAGGAGGTATTAGGAGAAGGGGCAGACTAAAACAAAGAAGAGCAGCAACCAATTTTGAGAGAATAGTTACTGCTGGTTTGTTGTTGAAGAGAGATTAACTAGTTAACAATTGAGAGAAAGTGCCTGGAAGGAGGGACGCAGGAGACATCTGGGCATGCTCCCCTAACCCTCAGCTCCTTCTCAAAGCTTCCACCTTTGAAAGGTATTTCCTTGAGGTCCACAGCGAAAGCTATACTCCTTTCTCTGATTTTATAAGCAATGGAAATGGAGCTAATGTTCAGGACCCCAAATAGGAGATAAAAGGAAATATCCTCTCCTAAAAGTAGATTTAAAGCATGTTTTCAAAGAGAGAGAAAAGAGGCAGCAAAACTTGGGGGGAGAGGAAGGTATCAAACTTGACAATCTCTTTCCTCCAGATAAGAGGAACCAAACAAAGCTTTTGATGATAAATCCCAAACAAGCTTTTGACCCTCAAATTCTCACACTGGCTACACATGACCAAGAACTAAACCTTGACCTAAACTTGAGCTTAAGGATCATCTAGACCAAGGGGTTCTTAACCTGGGGTCCACAAACTGTTTTGTTTTTAATCATTTTGACAATTCAATTTCACCATAACTGTTTTCCTTTGTAACCTTATGTATTTTATGCATTTAAAAATATTGTGAGAAGAGGTCCACAGATTTCACCAGACTACCAAAGGGGTCCGTGACACCAAAAAAGCTAATATTACCTGATCTGGTCAAATTAGCTAAAAGGAGGGGGAAAACCTAATTAGGGCCACAACAAAGACTAGAACCCAGGCCTGCCAACTCTACCCAGTCCTCTTTTCTATCACAAAGCATTCTTACCACATTGTGAATGAATCCCTTTTAAAAGAAAAGGTAAAACATGTAAAACTTGAATTCCCTCTACCCCCTCTGGGAGTCTCTATAATTTACACAGTACCACTGGGGCTGTTAGACTGAACTGTCACCACTGACCTAGCACTAGGGTGACTGAAGCAGCTTCTCTTCAATATTCTGCTCTTTAACAGCTGTAACCTTTTTCATTTTCACATAGTTGATGTTATAAAAATTTCATTTCTAAATGATCTTTAATCCAAAGTATCACAGGTACTTCAATCCATGGAGTGTTATGGAGAATTTCAGAAAAAACCATAACAATGTCACCGGGATATGGATTACACCTGTGTTGTGAGAGTTGCCTATAGGAGGATGGAGAGGTTCACTGACTTGTCCTGGATCATATGACTCAGTGGTGTCAATACCAAATAACTTTGACACTTCAGATCAAATTTCAAGTTTTAAACATTTCATTTTCTAAGTGCCCTAAGAACCACTCAATGGGGCAGGAAACATTTTAAAATCATACTACAGATCTTTCTCATTAAATAATTTACTAGCCTTTATCTGTTAACTCCCCTGCCCTCTCCCAATAATCCTTCCAGTTAAGGTTCTTCTCAAAAAGCTAAATGTTTGAATCATTGTATCCTGTTCAAAGCAGTTAGCCAAATTTAGTTTCATAATATGAAGTTCAAATTTATATATAAAACCAAAGCAATTTATTTATTAATAGACTGCAGCAAATCAGGGCATAAGTTTGGTCAGCTTTGGAAATTGATCAGTAGGTAGGAAGAGATCATGGACTTGAAATTTTTTGTTTTGGTTAAAATTGTGCTGTAAAAGACACTTAGCTGCTTCTTATATAAATTAATACTGATACAATGGCAATATTTTTTTAAACTGTTCCTGATATTTACAGGTTGCTTAATTCTTGAAATAGTCCTTTTTTGTCTTTTGTGATTTGTAAAGCTCTTCAATAACTATAAGCTAAGCCAATAAATATGTACTAAAATATACGTTAAAAGTCACTGTAATTAATATAGGACTAACCAAACTGAAAACTCCAAGGATATAAAAAGTCTTAATCCTGAAAGACTAGATTGCCAGAAAGCTTAAAAAAAGTTGTTACATCTAATTGTAACTCTCAAAAATCTTGAAGGTGCAATTTAATCATGAAATTATTTATTCATGAAAATCATACCTAAAAGTAGACAAGAAACCAATGTAATTATGCTCATACCAACCTGCCTCCTTCTGGAGGTAGGAACAGCTATAGCCTGTATCAATGCTACCTGGAAGTGATATGGAAAAAAAAGTTATCTGGCTTAATTTAAATATTTTAAACACCACCAGTGCCAAACTATTGAAGCAAGCTCTAAGTCAGAGGTGGTATTATTATCTTCTTTAGACTTTATAACAGATAATATATTGAGTAAGGGAGTTACCTTAATTTTTATTTAGATACAAGGTAGAAGAATGACTGGTTCCAAACTCACAAACACAATAAGGTTTGTTATGTTAACTCAGTTCAGGTTTGTTGGGTGATGCTTAAAACTAGAGAAATAAATATGCACATTTTGTGAAATGTCTTACCATTACTACTACCCCCAAAAAAGAAGTGACTTATTTAAAAGGAACACCACTGTAGCACCCATTAGTGAAATTAGCTAAATGTCAGAGAAAATGGCTTAAGAACTAAGAGCAGTCCTTAAAAAGCTGTATATAAAGCAAAATTTTATAAATAGAATACTATTTTCCCCACTGTGATCCATTAACTTTCACATATTCAGAGAAATGTTTCCTGAAATAGTTTCTTTTAGAGTCTGGGAAAAGAAGGAAGAAGGGAAAAGTGGACTATCTGAGAATGACCCAAGAAAATGATCAAGTTACACAATATGCTACTTCCCAAAGCTTGACTAGTTTTCTTGAAAATCTGGCTTTTTTTTCCTCCCTAATCACCTCTGTCATACTGAAGGTATTTCAACTTACACTAGGTCATTACTTATGTCTCAAATCAAACCTTTCCCCTCCTGCCCTATTCATTTTGTGGAAAGGTGTTTTCTTTTTTTTTTTTAGGCAATAGGGGTTAAGTGACTTGCCCAGGGTCACACAGCTAGTAAGTGTCAAGTGTTTGGTCTGAGGCCGCATTTGAACTCAGGTCCTCCTGACTTCAGGGCCAGTGCTCTATCCACTGCGCCACCTAGCTGCCCCCGAAAGGTGTTTTCTTAGCAAATGATTCTCATCTCTATACCAGTGAAATGTCTAGGCCAATATGCCAAGGAGTCTACCTAGGATCATCTCTTTCTCCAATAAAAATTCCCCACTAAACTATTCACATGTACTAAAACAATGGTCTCTCCATGAGCTGTTTTAAAATACACTGTAGGTTTTGTTTGGATTTATTTTACTTAAAAAAAAAAAATGCAACTATAGATTGTAAAGCCTGTCTTAGGACCACCTTTGCACCAAGACAGCAGTATTCAAATAAATACATAAACCACAAAGAAGTTATAATATTCCATTCTGATTATGGCTGCCACCCACTTGTAGTTCGCCCTACATTGGAACACACAAGTGTGGAACTAAGATATTAGAAACGGGATTAAAAGCCCTTGAAAACTATCTACACTGCAAGTTAGCTAAAAATGTGCAACATATTTATTCTTTGTGTTATAAACATTATGGCGAAATTTTATCTAGAAATTTTATTAGCATGAAGGATACCTATACTAAAATTTATTCACCCAGTATGCTTTAAAAAATAATGCAAACCAAACACACAGATTTCTAACACCCACCAAGAAGTACTTCTTGCTCTTTGGGGTATATTCTGGATCCCATTCCTCTTCCTTCGGTCTCTTTTGAAAAGTAGTATTTGAGTTGTTTGGACCAGTATTTGTCCCAGCAAAAACTCCTCTGGCTCTTCCTCTGCCTCTAATTCGAAACTGATTAACATTAACAAAGTTGTTTAGTTAGGCAGTCAAAAGCTGTTTAGTTACATGCAAACCATCATTTCACTGCATTATTTGTCCTGCCTCTTTCAAGCTCATGAGGAGTGAAAATATAAAGTTTATATGATCAGAAAATAACCCTGCCCAATGGAAGTTGGTGGAAATACACAAGATAAAGGAAAAAAAAACACACTAAAAAAAAAAAGGGAGACTTCAAGGACTATACTCAAAGTACAGAAACATTCAGTTGTTTCTGTTTTCTCACAACCAACTAAGTACTCTACTTCCTTCAGAGATTGCTGTACAGCCACAAAATGAATGAATCCTCTGACCTACTACAAGCCAAGGACTTTGTACTAATACAACCTCTGGTCTTCATTCACCCTCATTTACCAGGGAACTTCTGACACAGAGTAGGAATCAAAATCAGAAGTGGCAGGAATATCAATTTCATCACACAAAGGAAAATAACTGCCCCTGCTTCTTCAAAATATAAGCTTTCTTTCTTTGGAAATGTGTACAATAGTCACAATCACTTCCAGAGCCAGGGAAACTGCCCAATTTATATACATCATTAAACCAAAGACCTGTAGTTTCATCAATGTGGGAACTCCCTCCCTGGACCCAGATAGCAACCAGTCTAACTTACAGTCTTAAGAATTACCTAAGGCTCAAAGGAATTAAGTGACTTGCCTATGGTCACAGTTATGTGTCAGAGGTGGGCTTTGCCCCAGGTCTCCCTGACTCCAAGTCCACCATTCTCTCCACTCTGCCTCTAAATGTGTTACAATTACTTGTCACTACTGACAGCATTTCCAATGCCAGGTTTTCTACTGTCAATGGAATTAACTTTAAGAATAATAAACAATTACATCTACTATCACAGATCAGATCCATTACTTCCCCTAAAGGATAGCACTCTACGTGTAATACAATTTCTTGAGAGCACCAGAGAATTTCAGAACTTACAAAAGTTCCTCTGGGTCGGCTGACTCCTGTAAAGCCTGAATATTCTTTTGGTTCATGATGGGTTTTAAACTCTTCTTCTCTTTCCTTCTTACTTTCTTTTTCTTCTCGAGAGCTTGCTGAGGAAGAGGATGATGAAGAGGATGAAGATCGAGAATGGTCTTGCTCTCTGCTTTTATGTTTACTGTAAAAATAGAAAAAAAAATACTGTGTGCTATTTTTAAAATGATGAACAATCTGCAGAATCTTAAAACTACAGGAAATCTTTGGGTTTTTGTTTTAAAGTTCTGGCCTATTAAAAATAATGTTAAAGTGAAATAATTGCATGTTAAACTTGGATACATTTTCAGTTTCCATTCTCCTTCCACATTTTGATTTTATTTTGTTAGTGGAAAAAAAAAAATAACATACTGTAGCCAGCCAGTCAGAAGGCAGCAAACTCTAAGAACAAGTTTCTGTACTTTAAAATTTCAAATATTAGCTGATTTCTTTTAATTTACTTTTCTTTGGGAAAGAAAATCAAGAGCAGGGTAAAGAAAGAATGCCTCATAGGCAAAGTTTCAAAGTAGCTACCTAATTCGATAATTGAAATATGTACATACTCATGACCAATAGTTGGTAAGATATGGTCCCTATGTAGCACCATATAGAAGTACAAAATGTATAATACTACAGAGACCAGTCAAATAAGGAGGCACAAATAAATCCACACTGATCCAAAGAATAGTAATAAAAAAAAATCTAAACAATACTTTAACTTCACTAGCTAGTTAACATATATATATATATACACACACACACACACACACACACACATATATATATAAAAAACATATATGCATATGTGTATATGTGTGTGTATATACGTAATAACATTTGGCACTAATGGAAATCAGATTTACATGATCCTAACAAAACACCCAAAAGGTTCATACCTGCAGTAACTCTTACCACTGCTACACAGTATCCATGGAAATATTACTAAGAAAGACTAGTACACATTGATATTTCTTAAAAATTAGTACTTCCTCCCCCCATCTCACCCATGTTAAAAACCTCTGGTCATCATTTTTAAAATTCTTGTACTCTGGGTGTTATGAGTTGAAAAAGTGCGGAATCAAGCATAACGAACCAAAGTTCTTACACAAACTGTTTCTAGAAATGCACTGCATTGAAGTCCAACCTCCTGATGTAGCCTGGATAATAGGACACATTAATTTGTCATTTTTTTTTTCAGTGTTAGCTTGCTATTCCAAAGTTTTTGTCCTCATCCACCATAAGCCGTGTAAAAGACAAATACATTTTTGCTGTAAAACAAATAATTTTAATTGTTTAAATTTAAACATTCGATTACACAGTGAAAATTGAAAGCAATTAAGCTGACAATTACAAAAGGCTAATTAGAAGCTAAAACCTACTTAGATCATTTTAACAATTACCTGTCATCTTTGTAAGATTTGTATTCTTTGTAATCTTTAGCAGTTTTTTCTTGCTTTCTGGATCCACTGGATTCCCTGGAGCCCTTGGAATCCCCCCGTTCTTTACTTCTTTCTTTTCTACGACGATCAATGTCATGTCGAAGATCAGCAGAATCACACCTTAATTTTTTATCTCCCTATGAATGGAACAAATGTGAAATAAAGCATTTACAATATATGTAAAAGTGAAAAATATAGCCAACCTATCTACCCGTATCTAACCTGGAATTGTAATGGTAGAAAGAATGTTATAATATACACTACATACCATATACTCTATACTAATTTATAATAAATATATACTTAGGAAGATGATTTCCCTGAAAATTTAAGGGAAAATATTAATATGGATGGAGAGGAGGGGCATAGTCTAAAAGCTAATTTTCCAGTAAACGTTACAAGCTTTTAAAAAAATGTGTTGTCCTTTTCACATTCCTTATTGTCAGTTGCAAAAGATGTATAATTATTTTTAATCTTAACAACAAAGATCTGTACACACTATATCATTGAGTGCCCCTTGTTCCACCAACATATTTTTGAGTAGCTAGTATTAAAAGTACAATCTGTGGCCATAGAACAGTTGCTTCTCTTGTGAACTTAATAGTCATATAAATACCAAAACAGTTCTCAGCAGCTTGGGCTCACTTACACTAAACAGTAACTTGACTAACCCTCATGAATAACAATAACAGAAAAGTCACTTTCTGTAATTTGCAAGTGAACAATTAAACTGACTCTAATACAGGAGAGACAAAGTCAGAAATACGTTAATTCCCAATCCTGAACTCAGTAACCTGGACCATATCCTATCACCTATCTTTCAATTCAGGTGTGCAAAAGGCACTAATTTAAAGAAGTTTCCTTCATTGCAATCAATTCCATTGATTTTTTTCTTTAAACTGTCAGGCGTTCGGGAAGATGAAGAGATGCAGGGGGGAGGGGTGTTGTAGAATTATATAATCACTAAAATACAAACCAATATGGGTATCCTTGATAGTAATCAGTGATGAGAATAAAAACTATTTACTGAAAATATAAAATACTCCAAACCACTAAGATGTATATATTTATTCCTAGAATAATGGAGGAAAAAAGAAGAGCAGTAAGCCTCTTACTTTTGCTCTTTTCATCTTCATACAAAGAGTCAAAACTAAAATTAAAACCCCACTGTGAAAGAAAGAAAAGAAGGGAGGAAAAGGAGAGAGGTGCCAATGCAATGTCTTCCTGCTGCTTCTTATGACCTGCGGCATCATGGTTTTCAATCTTTGAAGCAGTGGTACTCACAGTTAGATGATTCTGGAGCCACTTTTACCTTTGTCATTAAACAAAAAGTCACAAAGCTACTGTACATCCAATTAGAGTGTGTATAAAATAATATTCTAACTACAGAAAAGATAGGTTGTACCTGACTGAAAGAGCTAAATGAAGCTTGAGTATCACAGTCTGAATATCACTGCTTTTAAGTTTCCAGCACAGGATCTTAAATGATCCATTCATTCATTCAGTCAACAAATATTTATTGACTGCCTACTACGTTCAAGACACTGTGCTAGGTGCTGTGGAAGATACAAAAGAGAATTAGAAATAGTCCTTGACCTCACAATACTAATGTTTCCCCCAAACTTTTTCAGTTCACATTATCTCTAAGAACTTCAAAACACAATGAACAGAATGAGGGGAATATCTCTATCTATCTGATCAAATGAATTTACACCCTTACCCTCCCACATATGTATAAATAAATCAATACACACACATCATTAGTCACTCATATATCTGCACACACATATGCACAAAATTCATCATGGTTACCACTAACTTTGAACATCTATAACGAAACTTCCAAAGGCAAATGAGTTACACCAGTGTCATAATAAAGCAAGACTCATTACAATATTGTACCACATGTTCCCAATCCACATAAGAGTAGTCAAGTTCAGTAACTTCTCAAACCAATAAGTCTATTGTAGCCACCAGAAATTCGTTAACAGAGGTTACTGTCTTCAACCTCTCAAGGATTTCTGATTTCATCAGTATGATTTCTCCCCTGCTATCAACACAAACTACAACTCCCACACAAACTAGTGATGATTTTAGAGAATTTTTTTGGCCAAAACGGTGTCATCTCGTAGCCAAACTTATGAGGCTGGTCCTCAGATCATAGCATCATTAGGCCCAAAACAACTATCTTTTTCAGCTTATTAGTGCCTGTCAGAAATGTCACTGATTGATGGCAAAGACTTCCAAGAATCCAGGGTATCTTATAGAGCATGAAGAGGCCAGCAATGTAGGTCTTTAGCGGATTATTAATGTCATGCTCTATTAAGCAATTTACATCATAAAAATTTATATCCTGAAAAGGAAGAAATGCATTTCAGGTTAGCTCAATCCTTTGCCACATTTCTACCACTCTACTCTTCAAAACCACATCTGGCTCAGCAGTAACATGAAAATAGGTTTATATAAGCAGAGAAAGTAAAATTATCTTTCACTTTGCCACTTGATTTCATGCTTACTCTGCTCCAATGACTTCTCACAAATTTACCAGTTAGGCCTTATTTCTCCACCATGAAGGTTTTCTGTTGCTAACTTCAAAAAGGTTTATGTGCCAAGGATTCATTTCTAATTCGGATGTTTGGAACTCAGAACAAACTCTCATGTAAGAATAGCATTAAAAATGGTGGTTAGGCTCTTAAATAAGCCACAAAAGGTTATTACTAGTCACCCAGTAAGAAAGGAATATGCTTTTTGTTTTCCTGGGCTGGCCACTTTTACATTAAGGCATAGTTCTATTGCCTCTGCCTGTTTCATCAGTCAGGGTGGTACAGTGATAAACAGCCATAACAAGAAATACCTGGGTTAAGTCTCAGATTTCACATAGACTGGCTTATGCATTCTTGAACAAGTCCCTTAAGATTTCACTGTCCTTGCAAACCTCAAATTATAAATCGCAGAAGTTGCCAATCTATTCGATAAAGGGAATTTCCTCATTGAGCACTAATCTACAACAATTAAAACACAAATCCATATCATACAGGTCAAAGTTCTGATTACCATCACAATTTAATTATTTTTACCTTTTCTTCCCTTTATATTCTAAGTTTTAACTGCCACTGTAAACTCAGAAACACACCTTATTGTAAACATGTATCTTCCTCCTCAAAACTAACTCCTTACAAAAAAGTAAGCCTGTTGAGTCTATTTGATATATCTAAATCAGACTATGTTATTTTAAGTCTAAAGCTGTATCTTTTTACATGCTTCATAAATATCTATACATATACCAGACATTCCTCAAAATTATAAACAGGAAGAAATATCTGTGACTAATATATTTTGCTTGCCATTTAGATGAAATTTAAATGCAAGATTATCAAGACACTAAACTTAACATGAAGTAGTCATCAAGACCATACCTTTTGATTTTCTTCTTTAAAAACTCTCTCTTCTCCTGATAAGCGGGTATGCTTCCTCAGGGCACTCGGAGAGATGTCAATTCTCCTTAATATAAATTAAAATTAAGTGTATTTGTTATCATTGTGGTTATATATTGCCTAGTCTGGTAAAAGAAAAAATGTAGGATTTCTTTAAACCAGTAAAATGACTTAGCAAAGTAATAAAATTAGCACAGTTACTAATAAATTGATCTATTATAATACATCCTCATCTGCCACCAGTTGGGAATGAAGCATTCCACAAGAACAAACTTTCTAGGGACAGTTAGGTGGTGAAGTGGATACAGCACCTGCCCTGGAGTCAGGAGGACCTGAGTTCAAATCTGGCCTCGGACACATTAACACTTACTAGCTGTGTGACCCTGGGCAAGCCACTTAACCCCATTGACTACCAAAAACAAAAACAAAAAAAAACTGTCAAGACAACTGAACCTTGTTCCTTTAAGGACAAAACCTTAAAACAATTTCAGTGGAAAGCTTATTTAAAGAGAAAATTGCACATAGCCTTGCCTCTATAAAAAGGATATTCTCAGTATACCTTAAGACCTTAATACTTGGTGCTATCATTATAAACATCAACTGCTGTTACAATAGTGCTTTGGAAACTAGAAGAATGTCGAGCCATTTTCCTCTTTGTCCTCAATTTATAATCAGCTGTTCTTCAAGTGTTCAATGGAAAAGTAAAATAACAATATTCTTAAAGATCTTATTCACAAATAATTCTAAGTAAATAAGGTTCCTTAAGAACTCAAGGATGTTTCCAGCCTTATCTACAGAATATGTACAGAGTTCTACAAAAGTTATCTTATAGCATGAGATCTAATAATACAGTTTCTATGTGCAACTGAAATTTTTATATCTTGTTTCATAATGTCTTTTAATAACACATTTATTCTAATTTGAATTGCTATGCAAAAAGTGAGGAAGATGAAACTTAAAATCTTACAAAAATGAGTGTTAAAAACTATCTTTACATGTAATTGGAAAAAAATACTATTAAGATTGTTTAAAAATTTTTTAAATGAGGAAGAGTTTTCATCAGAAGTACCTCCCAAAATATATCATGCAGCAATTCCTCCAAAATGAGATACTAGTAAAGAAAAGAGTAATATTTAGCATTGTTATGTTCTAATCTCAGTCAAAACCAGACTGTTATAAATTTGCCTTTCTTAGAATGTTCAATGAAAAATTCTGGCAAATTTCACACACAAAGCTAAGTCTTTATAGAATAAAATGGAGGAGCAGTAAGTGGCACACTGAATAAAGCACCAGCCCTGCAGTCAAGAGGACAGAGTTCAAATCTGGCCTCAGACCTTACTAGCTGAGTAACCCTGGGCAAGTCACTTAACACCAACTGCCTTAAAAAAAAAAAAATAAAAAGAATAAAATGGAAAAAATTGTATTTTTTACTTATCTTAAACCAAAACTATAGAACTTGAAACTATAGAGAGGAATGGTTCCAAAATCAATGTACATGTGTCATAATTTTCTAAACTTACACTTTCCAAATGAAGTCATTATCTTTACGTAACGCGTATACAATGCCACATACCTGTGTATTTCTGGGCTTTTTTGCCGGGTGCAATGTTCTTCTGTAGCCTTCTGATATGAGGTGAACCTTTCATTTAGGGTCATTGCAGCTGATTTGAAGTATTGTTCTGTTGGTTAGGAGAAATACTACTTGGTTAGTTATTTCTATATTCACAGGCATTTCCATTCCTGACAGAAGGGGATGTAGCAGGTGAAAAAGTAAATAAAACACTCAAGAAACCTAGCAGGAGAAATACAAGTATTACAAAGAATTCCCTCCCTGTTCTCTTAATTCTTGTACCTCAATTTGTAGCGATAGTAACGGAACACAACCATTGCAAGCTACCTCAAAGTATACCCTATCAATACTCCCTATAAGCCAAACACAATAATGGTAGGATTAAGTCAAGAATCTTTTTTCCCCATTTCACTGATGTACTCTTTCCTTAAATAGAAGAAACAAAAGAATAGTAGTCTACGGGCATCTCTACACCTTGCCCATGCGTAGTTTCAAGTCATTAATTGGAGGAAGCAAAGAGAATATTCTGAATTAGTGCAATACTGAAATGACTACAAATGTTTTAATAAACACAAACTATAATTTCTGTATTTAGAAGTATGATAAATTATTATGTGTAGAAAATGTCTTTACACTGCCAGTTCTAATGGGGGGGGAAACACCCTTATTATTAATATTTATTTAAAAAAAAAATCTGGCATCTTGGCAAACCTGACAGCATATTTGATAACTGATTTTTTCTTGCTTTTCTTTAAACAATTTTTAAAGATCAGTAACAGTAATTTTCTTTTTTGTTTTTAAAGACCAGCTCAACAAATGTGTTTTATAATGTAAACTAGAAAGACGCAAAAAAGTTATGAACTATGAAATGTTACATATGAAGCAAGCTATCTGCTTAACAGGTCAACATACATCTGTGTCAACTTACCGCCCAATATCCAGCACATGTCTCATAACCAATCATTAAAACTTGAAACGGCCACTACAAGGGTAGTGCCTCAATCATAATTCCATGAAACCCAGGAATTTGAGCTAGCAACTCAGTTTTTATGCCATTTTTGCCAGGAAGACAGAAGATTCAACTTTGCCTGTTTTTGCATCTGTATCTTTCAACAGCTATTTTACTTTGAAACATGGATTTTGCCATTTCAAAACATATTCCAGGACCTAGTTACAATGAAAAAGAAAACATCACTGGGCATTTTCAGCTCTATATGAAGAAAGAGCTGTTCAGATCGGTTGCACAATACCAATAATGAAACATAACTACAGTTTAAAAAAAAAAGAAAATGAAAAAGGACAAAATTTACTAAAATCTGATCTCAAAATTCAGTATTATTCATGAAATATCGAGAAAGGCCAAAAAAAGGAGAAAAAAAGGAAGGGGAAAAAAGAAACCAATAATTCCAATGTTTCATGTACATCAATAATTCGGCCACAAACTGGTTTTCAAACCTAGTTACGCTGCCAAAGGCTAAAATGTTTGCCTTCGGTACTACATTTCAAGGGAAATTCAGTAGTCTAACCACCAGTTGCAATTTGAATATTGGCACGAAATAAATTGTGGATGGCAAATTTAGGCTTATAGAGTTAGAAGTCAAAAGGTTCTTCAAAAAAAAGAAAAAAAGAGGTTTGGTTTCAATACTAACCAGCCAGGAAGTATTCTGGGGGGGAAAAAAAAACATTTCAGTTAAGCTGCCTTCAACTGATGCAGCTGCCCAAAAAGTAATGCCCCAAAACTTCTGAACAGCTTTAAAACCTTTGAAACTCACATACTGATGAAAACATAGGAAACTCCAAAATATTTAGAATCTTATGTTTCTTACATATAAAAACTGACTTAACAATTGCCTAATCTTCTTTTAGTTTATATCCTTTTAAATGGATTAGGTTTTCCCCTTCTTAAGTACTATGACAATACATATATGACTTCTTTTTGGTTTGTTCACTATTTCATAAAAGCTATCACCATAAAAATTAAGCATCATAAAAACAAGAGATGAGGTAGTTATAATTCAACATTTCACTTGACTTCAAATGCACTATTCAAAATTGGAAGTTGAATTTATTAAATTATTTAATTACAATACTGTCTCCCTAGCACAGGAGTACTGTACAATACAACAGTAGAATATTGTACAATAGTACAATATTTCACAATAGCACAATAATCTGTCTACCTAGAACTTTCAAAATACTTATTTCAGAAATAGGAACAAAAAACGCTGCCAAATTTATATCATAAAACCTTGAGTACTACATAATCAAACATAGTAAAGATACATAGTAGTACACGCATATACTACAGACAAGTAATGATGAAGAATGAAACTTTATTCTAATTTGCTCTCATATATACCAACAGTACCACCATAACAAAACATAAAAATAATCTCCATGTTGTCTATTCAATGGATAAAACTAAGTTTATAATATGAAATTTTAAAATTTCAAAATGCCCAATTGGGCAGGGTTCAAGTATTTTATAAAGTTTCACGTTAATAAACAAATTCTCATTTATCATAAAGTTTATTTCTAAGGACAGGATTTCTTTGTTAACTTATCTAAAATTTAAGTCACATTTTTATTAAATACTTCAGGGGTTTGACACACTAAGCACTCTAAGATTACAAAAAACAAATTTCCCCAAAGACTTTAAAGTTTAGTTAGTTCAGACTGTTTCTGTTCATTTCTCCTAAATTAATTTTTTATTTTCATGTAACAATTATATAACCTAAACTTACCTTTAACATGATGAACCAAGGACACAATGTGCTGAATAAATGACTCTGAAGTGCTTTTGCTGGCCTGTGGCAACTTAATGTGGTCAAAGATGGACCGGAATTCTTGTTCTTTCTTGACAGAATGGACAAGTGTACTAGCAAGCAGCCTGTCTTTAGTCAAGGAAGCAGGTCTAGAGTATGTCAATAACAAAAACACACACACAAAAGAAAAAACACCATTGGTTTGCATATCATGGAGAGAAACATTATGGGGAAAAAAAACAAGATTAACAATAGTTCAGTATTAACTCATATATGCACAAAGTTTACTGAACACCTCTGTCAGATCATTTACCTGTTGGAATCATCAAGAGGTACAGGTGCCATTTTGAGTTTGACTTCAGGGCGATGGGAATCACTGGCTATCATTTTGATCCTAAGTGGGCTCTCCTCTCTGAAGGTAGACTTTTCTCTCGCCTCCAGATTCTTGTGTAGAGGGGGACTGTAATCAAAGAGTTCTTTGAGCTTTTCAGACTTTACCTGCTCAGGTGACTGAGTTTCTTTCTTCACCATTATTCTCTCAGAACTTTTGTCGTCTTCCTTGTGCTTATCTTTTGTAGTGCTAGGCCTTTCCACTACATAGCCAGTCTCTTTAAGTTTATAATTTTTCTCTTCTCTAAATCCATCATTTTCTCTATTGCCCTTGAGTGAAACTTTAGATTTGTACTTGGTTCCTTCCTCCTCAGCATTCCGGTGAGATGCAGTAGCAAAATTTTTACCCTGATCTGCCAGGACAGACTTCCTGAACTGTCTATAATCCTCTGTCTCCTCTGTGTCATCCCCTTCTGAATCATTAAACTTTCGTTTTCCAGCCTCTTTATCACTGAAATAATCTAAAGCTTCCTGATCCTCCCATTCTCCCTCTGCCCTCCCTTTTTCTGTTCCTTTCTCCTTTGAGGCCTCTTTCTCCCTGGTATTACCCCTATCAAGCAGGTATACTCTAGACTCTTCATCTGTGTACCTGTAAATAGCAAAGAAGAGGATGGTAACTCTGGATTGCATTCACTGTCATTCACTTTTATACTTAATGTGTTGCCCAACATCACAGGATCAGCAACAAAAGGAATAAATTCCACAATGAAAAACGTTTCTATTTAACATTCTGCTTTATGCAAAGCATTAAACACATATAGGTGGCACTTTATAAAGCTACTTTTAAAGGCTATACGAATTACATAATAAGCTCCTAAAAGTTAACAAAAGTAAAAATCTCCTCAAAAGCCCAACCTAATTAATACCACAGTCCATAATTCTGTATGCCAAATTCATACATTTCTACAAAGCTTCAGAAATAAATTCTACAACTTACAAAGCTAGCTTCTCAATTGCTAACTTAGAACTATTCCTTAGATATGAAGTGTTTGCATAAATTTACTTTTTGTTTAAAACCACCTACCAAAAGATTCGGACTATTTCACTTAATTAGTCCTTAGCAAATTACTTTCAACACTAGCATTTTTATACAAGATCAGTGAATAAATAACAGCAAAAATATATATTACGTATCATAACCTTCATTTCAATCACAAAATACTTCCAAATTTACAAATTTACTTTGCTCTAGGAAAAAGACTCCTGGCATATTCATAAATAGGAATTATCATATCAGCTTGAATAAACAAAACTGTGCTAACACTGTCAATAATATGCCTATTCAATTTCCTAACAAAAAAAATATCAAAAGCACTCCAATAAAAGTACATTTTCAGTAAGCTTCCTCAGCCAAGTGTCTAAAACACTTGAAATTAAAACTGTAAATTAAAAGCTATGTAACAAAACACATACAACTCATATTTCAAGCTCTGTATGAAAATACTGTGCTTATGAATCAGTTGGAAAAATGAAATTTCTTATGATACAGGCAGATTATGTTAACAGAGAGGCTTACACCAAGAAAAACATTACATAATTCAACATCACTTATTTAGGGTAAAAATGCCCCAAATTTACATAATTAACTTGTTGGCTAAAATTAAAACTCTTCAGAAATTAATCAACAGTTCAACTTTCTAACCCTTCTTAGTTTTTTACATATAATTATGCCAGGAAGGTCTGAAAATTAATAGAACCAAAAGAAGAGTATAAATTTGTTTATCCTCAGATTTAGCTCATTCTCCAATATTCCAAAAATTAAAAAAATAATTTGGGAATATATTATGACAAAAAGTACAAAATAAGGCTTTAGCATGACCAAGCTAAAGTTAAAATGTGTAACCCTGATTCCCAAACTTACACAGCCAAACAGAATTTAAAAGATGAAATGAACAACACTATTTTTAACAAGAATTATCCCTAATGTAGTTCTTTCTTACCTTTTTAAAAACTTTCCAGTCTTTGCAGTTTCCTGATCTCCACCATCAGGATAAAATGAAGAACGTATTCTAGTTTCTTCCCTTGGAACATTCTGTGGTGGGATTGTCTTTGCAGGGCTTCTTCGTGAAGGTATATGATGAATTGGACTATTCTGAGAAGGGCTGTAGCGACTAGAACCATTTCCAAGGGAACCAGATCCAGACCTTTCAGGACTATGCTGAATGGAATGTGAATGCTGAGAAGGAGTATTTTTTGCAGAGTGGGCTGTGCTGAGCATGGGTGCATCTGAACAAGATGAACTCTGACTAGGTGGTGTAGCAATAGGAGAAGGGCTATGGGGTGATCTTGGGCTATTATCATATGCTGAAAGACCAGGCCAAATGTCACCAGACGCTGCTGATGATTTATTAAAATCATCAATGGGTTCAGAGGGGTCATGCTCAAATGTATCTTTCTGTTCATCCTGTGATTTGCTTTTCAAAGGGCTTTCTTCTTGGGGAGCCCCTTCAGTTTTTTTGGTCTGCTTTTCAAGTGACCCTCGTCTTTTGGAAGAGACAGGTGATTTGCTATATGGGGATGATGAGCGAGATGAAGATGACCTTGGAGACCTGGAAGATCTGTAAGACCGGCGAGATCGGCTTCTAGATCTCTGAGAAGACACAGATCTTCGTTTTGGACTCCTGGAACGTGAGCGACCCCGTCTAGGGCTCCGTGAGTGTCTTCTATTCCAGACAGGTCTATAGCCACCTCGATGATATCTACCACCACCTCCTTGATAATACCCTCTACCCCTTCCTCTGTACCCATAAGGCCTTCTCATTCCTCTATTATTTCTGTAATCTCGACGATAATCTCTAGAATAAACACGATCTCTACTACGAGATCGTGAATATGTCCTGGAACGAGACCTAGAACTAAAATTGAAAAAAAAAAACAATTAATGTAATGAGAATGGGAAATACATCATTTTAGCATTCTGTATTTTTCTCATTAAATGTAACAAATATGAAATTAAAGTTAAAACAAATATTGCTATCTTTCATAAAAACAAAACTGGAAATGTCAGTTTAATACTTTTTTCTTTTCCTTACCATTCTGTTTGATAAACTACATCAAGAAAAATTTATTTTTTAAAGGCTAAATCTGGATAAAAAAACTTATTACTGGTAAATAGGAAAGTCTAATTTCTTTGTGGTCAATGTTAAGAAAAGAAATAAAGATGTATAAGAAGAAGTGAAGGTGTAATGAGTAAGACAAAAAATCATGAAAAAGAATAATAAAATGCAATGTGAAAAAAAACTATGTTGTTTCTACCAACCACGAATTGATAAACATCTAAAAGCAATGAATAAAGACAATAAAAGGGGAACTAAAGAGGTAAAAATTGATGAATTCACCTGTATCTCTTCTTTCTAGAATGTGATCTGGACCTTGACCTGGAACTTGATTGTGATCTGGACTTTGATCTTGAAGAATGTGATCTAGAGTTGGAACGACCCATTTCTTCCAGTGGATTATTCCTACTGAAATGAAAGAGCAGTAAAGGTTAACAAGAAATAATCTGTTTAACTTCACAATATTGTCTTCAAAATATTCTGTAATAAATAAAAATAAAATGACAAAACAAACAATTTTGTATCTCAAAACGATTCAGAATTCTTCAGTTTTTTTTCTTTTCAAATAATTTGAATGAATTCAAAAGATAATAAATAAATAAAATAAAATCCAATTTTTCACCTGGAGAAGAAGCACTATACATAACAGGAAAAAGCAACATTTCTAAGTTCTGGATCCACCTATATGTCTCAATTCAAAAAAGCAATAGCTGTACAAGCCAGAAACGGCAATTATATTACACTGCAGCAACAAGGGACATGTTATTCCATGACCAATACAAATGCCTTAACTCTCCAGTTAAAAAGATAAATAACATCAGAATTACAGATAAGTAACCTGAAACAAAGAATATGTAAATGGCACAATGCCAGATATCAAAAAATTAGCCTACCAGACTACCAATTTTCATCAGGCAATTGGACTAAACTGGCTATTCCACAGACAACAATCACTGGAATGGAACTGGACAGTTTCCTAGAAGAGTAATGGAATAAATAATTCCCTGATCAGCTGGAGTCCAATGCTCCAACAACGTCTAGTTTGATACTGAAGTTCTGTACTATATGACACTGGTAAGAAAAAAAATTGAGAAGGAACAGAGACAAAGCATTTGGTTAAGTCAATTAAAAAAAAGTAGAAATAGAAATATAAAAGAAACCTTGGATAACAATCTTAATTTTTTTCCCCAAACACTACATAGTGGAAAATTAAAATTTAAACTATAAGTTCATATGCCATTGGACAGTTAGTTCAATAGACATCAAGTTTGTTTGCATTTCATTAACAGTACAAAGTCATTCACTTTCATGCATTTCAAAATTTTTCACACTCCCAGGCATTTTTTGCCACACTAAATTGTTTCTACAAGCTTCCATTTGATTCCCTCTCTCTCAAATTCCTACATTTCTCTTTAAAAGAGTTTACACTGAATTTATTCACTCTAGCATCTTCTTAAGAAAGTCTATGCCAGGCAACCATATGAAACAAAAGGGCCAGCCATTCCCAAGTGCCAAATAGTTCCAGCCCATGAGGCAAGAAAGCCAACTTAGCTAAAACAAGAAGGCACTGTGAGGGAAATACAGGAGATAGCACGTGCCAGGCAATCCAAACCACTGCCACCACTTCTGACTGATAGATAGTTCATGACCAAAATTAGTTTAGACCAATACTGATAGTTCATAGCCTAGCCCCCAAAGACATCATAAGGAGAACAATCCTTGTAGAGAGTGAACTGGTTAACAGTTTCTGCAGCTGCTTCAGCCTGTTGCTTCACTGAGAAGGGCAACACTTGAGGAGAGGAAGCCTGCCACCCTTACAACAACCAGCACCAACCTTTGACCATTATTATCAATAAGCAGGTAAGCCAGACTCCTATGAATGGCAGTGTTCCCCAGACAAGCCATCATCCAAAGGAGCAAACACTAAGGAAATGTAACTTGGCAATGGCTTCTGCAGGGCTATAGCCCTTTGCATAGTCTGAAGACACAGCAAACACCCAAAAAGAAAAGTTCCTGCTGTCCAAGTCCCTGGCATCAATAAATAATCTAACATCAGAAATGGACATGGTTTTTAATCCATGGAAATGACATTAAAGATACATTAACATTTTCTTTGTCTTACCACTAGACCCTAAGGGCAATAGGGCCATTACATCTGACTTGAAGTTAAAATCTCTTATATACACTGTTCCCCCAAACTAGAATGTGGTGAGTTCCTTAAAAAAACAAAGATCTTGTTTTCTACTTCTACTCCCAACACTTAGCATGGTGCTTTGTAGATGTTAAGGCTTAATGGTGTGGGGTTTTTGTTTGTTTTTAACTCATTAGCCCCAAATATTTTAAATTGTATACCTCTTATCTATACTTTGGGAGTGAGAAGAAGGCATTCCCAGGAAATCATTGGTATCTGCATCTTTCTTCCGTAAATACACACGCGCGCACACACACACACAGCTTAAACTTAAAAAAGTTTAACTTTCAAATATATTTTTAAAAGACACTTTATTCCCTAAAAAAGGTAGCTGAGATTTTATTCCATAAATCTCCTTGATCCTAAATGGGGGGGGGGGCAAATGAAAAGGCACAGAGAGTTCCAAGTTTGGAGTTTGGGACAAGACTTTAAAGGATATCTGGTTCAAATGGCAATGGGAAAGATCATAGAAAAGCCCAGCTCTCCTTCAGCAGGGAACTAGGAATAGCAGAACGAATGATAATTTACAAATCCAAAGAGAAACAGCAGTAGGCTACTTCATTCAGCCCATGACTGAACAAAATAACAGAGGAACTGAGAGCACTAAAAGAGGTGTCTCACCAAGAAAGTCAGCACAAGTTTGGGGTGAATAGGCCAGAAGCCTTTGACAGCACCTCAACCAGGGAGTGGGGAACACTCACCTCTAAGCTGCTCTGAGCACAGACGCATGGAGGAGGTGGAAACCAGGGCCAGGAGCCTAACAAATCTAAATCAGGACCAAAGAGGACCTAACCATCCTATCCTACAGTACAGACATTAATCCTGACTTAAAAACTATATAAGGATCAGAATCTGAAGATGGAAATAAAGAAAACACCAAAAAGTACTGCGAGATAAGAGACTTCCAAGAGGTAAATCCAGGAAAAAATACAGCATCATGGAGGGGAGACATAGTTTGGCCACAAAGACTACAGAAGCACCAGGAAGAAATAAAACAAGGTTTGGTTTGTTTTGTTTTGTATTTTTAATGAAATTTTTTTAAGGAAAACAAGAGCTCTGGAGAAAGGAATTTGAAGACTAGGTTAGAAAAGAAAGTGGAAAACCTTATCCAAGTCATGAACAACCTGAAAATTGCAATAAAGCAAACTGAACTTAATGATATATGAGATAAGAAACATAATACAAAATTAAAATATTGAAAAATTAAAGCAAATCTAAGGTATCTACTATCAAAAACAAAGAATACGTGTCAAAAAAAGATAATCTAAGAATGAAACTCCCTGAACACACACACTTGCCTAGATATCATATTTCAAGAAACCATAAATGAAAATTGCCAAAATTTATTAGAGTGGTAGCTAGGTGGCACAGTGGATAGAGCTCTGGCCTTGTAGTCAGGAGGACCTGAGTTCAAATGTCACCTCAGACACTTTAGTGACACTTACTAGGTGTGTGACCCTGGGCAAGTCACTTAACCCCGTTTGCCTCACCAAAAAGAGAAAAAAAGATTTACTAGAAATAGGGCAAAATAGAATCAGAAACAAACTGTCACCTCCTAAAAGAATCCTCAAAATAAGAACTCCCAAAAAAAGACACAGCTAAAATTCAAAATTCCCAGGTCAAAAACAAAAAACTGTACAAGCAGCAAGAGCAAGAATTCAAGTAGCAAAGAAGCACAGTGAGGATCACACAACATTTGGCAGCAACAACAACAAAAAAAGTGATCCTTGTATTATGATATAAAAATAGTCATGATATCTAGACCAGGATGAGACAAAGCAGAGAATACTACAGATCAATATTTCAGATCAGCAAAGAACCTGTAGCAACATATTTATGCACTATGACCAGGTTGGAGTTACACCAGGAACGAAGGGTTGGTTCAATATTAAGAAAACTGTAAACTTAACACCATTCAGTAAAGATTAACAAAATACAACATCCACTTGTTTAAAAATAAACAAATAAAAACAAAGGAATAAATGGATCTTTTCCTTACATAATAGTATGTATTTTAAAGCAAGAGCTAGCATTATCTATAATAAAGAATCCCTAATGGCCTATCTATTAAAAATGGAGTAAAGCAAGAATTTATTACCACTATTGTGTGATAAAGTTCTAAAAACGATAATTGTAAGGAGAAAAAGAAATCAAGAGAATAAGCATCAACAAAGATGACACAAAACTATCCCTTTTTGCAAAAATAATGGTCTACTTATAGAACTTTATAATTTAACTAAAAATTGAAACAAATAACTTCATCAAAGTAGCGGGATACAAAACAAATCAGCCTTTCTAACTCAGCAAGAAAGGAATGAAATTTCATTCAACACTGCTGAATATAAAAACCATCTGGTTTTTGACTTACCAGGATCCATATAGGAATTACATGAATGCAAATACAAAATATACTTTGTAAAATAATTATATATATATATGAATTTCTCAGAGTTGGCCCAGACTACTATAATAAAAATGATAATACTACTACATAAAATACTATATTCATTCATTCAGTACCACAAATTAAAGGGTTTACTTTATAGTGAAGCCTTATAGCAAACACTAAAGAGTTTCTTTAGAGATCCAGAAAAAATAATAAAATTTACCTGGAGGAACAAAAGGTCAAAAATCTCAAGGGAAATAATGAAAAAAAGTGGGAAGGAAGAGGGTCTAGCAATATCAGATATCAAACTAAACTACAAAACAGTAATCAAAAACAATTTGTTAATGGTTAAAAAAATAGAAAAGTTGATCAGTGGAAGACATTAGGAACAAAAGATTCAGAAGGAATGAATACAATTTAGTAGTATTCAATAATCCCACAGACCCCACCTGTGTCAGTATTAAACTAAAACTGCTAGGACAACCAGAAAGCAGTCTGGCAGAAATTAGTTTAGACCAGTATCTTACACCAGTGGTGTCAAACTCAAATAGAAATACATTCCTACTACCAATGCATATGATTTAGAAAACCACAAATTAACATTATCTGTGTTGTACTATGACAGGCTAGTCTCTGCGAGAGTGACAGCTCTGTCTTACACCATATACTACAATAAGCTCCAAACTGATACAAGATCTAGATAATAAAAGTTCACATCATAAATGAATCCGAGGAGGAGAGAAGCAAATATCTTTCCAATATATGATCAGGAGAGGTCCTGACTAAGCAAGGAGGATCATAAGAGATCAAATGGATCATTTTTAATTCAAAATTTAAAAAGTTTTTGCACAAATTAAATCAATAAAACTAAATTTAGTACCAAAACCATTAACTAAGAAAAAATCTTTGCAGCAAGTTTCTGATATCCAAAATACTTAGAGAAATAACTCCAATGCATAAAAACAAATGTCATTCCCAAGAGAAAAATGGACAAAGAATACATACGTACAAGCAGTCCTCGAAGGCTAGTTAGCAATAATATAAAAATATGCTACAAATCACTAATAAAAGAAACACAAATCAGCTCTGAGGATCAACTTTACACCCATCAAATTGGCAAAGATAACAAAAAAGGAAAATGCTAGCTCCCAGAAGGGATGTAGCACAGGCACATCTGGGCACTGCTGATGGAGCTGTGAATCCATCCAACTATTCTGGAAAACAAATTGGAATTACATCCAAAAATTGCTACATTGTGCATACCCTAAGAGCAAATGATTTAACTAAATTTTACGACACTGACATTTATGTAGTTCTTTAAGGTATGGAAAGCATTTTGTATGTTATCTCATCTGATCCTAACAATATCCTTGAAAGAGAGATGTTATTATTACCCCCATCTTACAGATGGGGAAACTGAGGCTGAGCATAGCTAAGTGATTTGTCTGAGTCTTGTCTGAAATAGGATTAAAATTCAGGTCTTCCTGACTCCATTAGGCCACCTTGATGAGATATAACAAATGAGATAGTTGTAAAGGGCACAGGTTGGGCCTGGCACATAGGTGCTTAAAATTACTTTTCCCTTCCTAATTGTCTATCCTCCCTACATATGTGTATCTGTTTTTCCCGAAGTCTAAAGAGGTTAAAAAAGAGGAAAAAGAATCCATATGTACCAAAACAGTCACAGCAGCATTTTTATGGAAACTAAGGAAGTATCCATCAATCAGAGAACAGCTGAACCAATTATAGTATATGCAAAATACGATGAGGGAAGTGGGGGATTCAGAACAACCTGAAACAAGTTCTATGAACTATTACAGAGGAAGGTGAGTAGCACATAGAAATTTTATTACTGCAATACTGTAAAGAAAAATAGCTTTGAAAGACTTAAGAAATATGATCACTGCAATAACCAGCCATGACAGCAGAGGACCAGTGATGAAGCATGCTTCCCACATCTTAACAAGGAGGTAATGAATTAAGAGATGCAGAATCAAACATTTTCAGATATGGTCCATGTGTGGAACTGTTTTCCTTGATTATGCTAATCAGTTACAAGGGAGTGGATTTTTTAGGAGAAGGGGAATTTGGAGAAAGAGGATATTGATAACTTAAGGAAGGAAAAAAGCACCAAAAAAGCATTTTAAAATGCTAAGAAAAGATTTGAAGGACGTTCAGAGGGCAACACAGACAAGCTTTGGAACTAAAGTGCTGAACTGTGTGCACACACATATATTTTTAACAAGCTGTAGGTAAGAAGATTCATGACTTCACATACAATCAATCCTCTTTTTCTGTTGTTTGTATATGGAAATATTCAGGTCTGTCAAGTTTAGAATGACCAAAATAAAGTTTTAACAATGAAAAGAAGAAGAATTGCAACAACGTGAACTTAATTTAGAATAGAAAATAATTCAGGAGTCATTACAAGTTAAAAATGTAAAATCCCATTATAATAAACTCAATAAGGCTACCAAATGGCAATGAGGTTTAAAAATAATAAGCCATTCTTCCACAAATTATACTCCTAAACAGTAAGACAGTAATTCAGCCTTTTGATATTTGTGAAACCTATCATTTTACTTGGCATAACCACACACTCCTTGGCCCTCTTCCAAGTGTTATGACTTTCACCAAAAAATAAATGAAAAATAAAAAATAAAGACAGTGTATGTATGTATATATATTATATATAATGTATGTATATATTGTTATTACCTTCCCGCTAAAGCTGACTTTATATTTCTTCCTCTCTGCATAACTACAAATAGTTTAATCCCCAATGTAGGGGAAAGAGAAAAAAAAAGAATTCACACAGAACCGCACCTGCTGTCAAGAGTTTCGCTTTAGGAAAGAGGATCAATAGTAGTGGTGTCTGTATTACTTTCAAAAGTAGCTTTTGTTTGTTTAGAGAGAAGTTACACAACTAGAAAAAAATGATGGAAGTGGAAGCTGAGACTTTTTTTCTTAGATGAAATTTGTATACGAATAAAAGTCGTTATAACTAAGATAAAAAATCATTTTCTTAAAATTCTACCTTTTGAAGTTGAACGCAATATAGTATATGCACTCCCAAAAAATTTTAAAAGCACATAACCTTTCAAAATCAAATGTTTAAAAAGACAAATCTGTCAGACAAATTCCCAAACGATGACAAATGTGAAAATGAGAATACTCAATGACACTCACCTTGGGTTCTGATAAGTGGCAAGTAGTCAAGTGATGTCGTTGAAACACTGTAAAATTCCTCCTGGAGATAATGTTCTCCGAAATTTAAAGTTTAAATCCCAATTCCTAACAATGACAAAAAAGTTTTGTTAATTTTAGGCATTATAGTAGGTACTACAGTACATAGATTATATAGTAAAATATTAACTGTTCAAGGAACTTAAATCATAAGGCGAAAAATAGCAAATTTTAATAATGAAGAACTTTAAAGACATACCTAAGATCCCTCCATCCTTCAGAAATATTAGAATAAATTAAATAATACCCAATAAAGCTGAAATACTTGGAATTTTTCAACTGCATCAATATTTGTGCACTGGAAATGGGGAACGAGTAATATTTAATGTGGCATTGAGGAAAAGCCTGTTCTATCTTTCCAAAAAATAATTTCAAAGTTAAAGTATATGAGGATCAACACATACCACTTAATCTACATCCAGTATCCACAGCAATATGGCTAATAAATTCTTATCTAAAACTTCAAACTACTCTAAGATTTTATAAAATTTTTTTAATTTAAATTTTGCTGGCATGCAATTGGTTATAAATATCATTTTCCTTCACAGAATTAGATAGAAATTAGGTTAATTTTTTTTTTTTTAGCAAAAGTAGTTTCATCAAGTTTATACTTTGTGAATACAGGTCACATGAGATAACCACAGAAATTCATGCAAACAAAAGAATATGTGTTAAATGTCTCCTACTATAATGGCATGAATCTTTGATTCTTAAAATATGGTCTTAATATCAATCAATATACATTTAAGTGTCTACTATGTTTCAGCCATTGTGCTAGGTGCTGGGGATACAAGCAGAAAAAATGAAACCCTACTTGCTCTCAAGTACCTTACATTTTATTGGGGGAGACAACAGGTGGATATATAAATATATACAAAGTAGTTATCTAGGGGGCAGCTAGTTTGTGCAGTGGATACAGCACCAGCCCTGGAGTCAAGAGTACCTAAGTTCAAATCAGGCCTCAGACATATAACACTAGCTGTGTGACTCTGGGCAAGTCACGTAACTCCAATTGCCTCACTAAAAAAAAAAAAAATAACCAAGAGAAGGGGTGATCAACAGTGTCAAATGCTGTAAGGAAGTCAAGAAGGATGAAGAACAAGAGAAGACCACTGGATTTGGCAATTAAGAGATGGTTGTCGGTAACTTGTGAGAAAGAAGTTTCAGCTAAGTGATGATGTTGGAAGCCATATTGCAAAGGAGTTGAGAAGTGAATGGAAGGTAACAAGTGGATGTACTAAGTGTAGACAGCTTTTTCTAAGAGTCCGGCCAGGAAAGGAAGGACAAATAACACCCTGAGAGGATGACAAAGTTAAATGAAGATCAATTAAAGATGAGAAAAAGTGCATGTTTGAAGGCAGCAGGAAAAGAACCAGTACATAGCGAACATTTCCTGAAGATAATCTAGCATATTCTCTTATTTTTTAACTCCAGGCCCAACTCATCCATTTACATTATCTATCCCACATATATATAGTTACATCTTTTAGTCCACGATGTGATGATAAAGATATGTTTCACTGTGGAACATCAACTTGCAAAAATTTGCTATTCCCTCCCTTCAAGGATATCTTCAGTGTGTATAATGATTATTATGATGATTTTCATAAAAATTGTACGTAAAATTACAAAGAACAAGTTTAGCCCCAAAGGAGAAATGAGATACCTTCTCCCAGTGCCTTTTGTTTTTTAAGGAGGAGGAGGAGGTGCATGCCTAGAGGAGGGCATGGAATACTGTAAATAATGTAAGATCTTTTGGATACTGAATTTTTCTCCTCTTTTTCAAAAAATTATTTGTTACAAGGGACAGCTCTCTGGGAAGAGATAAGGGAAGAGATATAGGGGAAATTTAGGCAATGCAAAAACAAGAGATATTAATAAAAATCTATTTTAGAATGTATATGTAGATCCTCTGTCAGATTGCACACCATCTTGGGGAGGGAGGTGGAGAAAATTTAAAACTCAAAAGCTTATGAAAGTGAATGTTGAAAACTAAACTAAAAATAAAATTTTTAAAATCTATTTTTAAAATTGTATGCATCAAGTAAACATATAGATCAAAAGTAGTCAATGTTTTCCCAGTCAACTTTTCAGTATTGATAAGATCTGAAATCTTTTCCTACTATTTTATCTACTCCACTTGTGATTCAGTCAGGCGCTCAAAAACACCCTCACAACTCTGCAGCCACCAACACAGATCTCCTCTAGATACACTTGGTCAAATGATGCTACTTTTCCCATCCTTGTTCTCTTAAGGACTGTGATGTTACATTCTAAGTGAGGTAGTTCTCAAACAAACCATTTGTTTTAAGTATCTGTGCAGATCTTCCCCATTTTTTGCTTTGTTGTCCTTACACTTTCATCCTTATGTCTCTACCACATTCTCTACTTATACTGGAGTCTCTTATCATATTCTAAAATTATCTCCTTTCCAATCCTGCCTCCATACAGTTGTCTGAAAAGAAAATCTTCCTTTAAAAAAAAATATCTTCCTAAGCACAATGCTGATATCATTTCCCTAACTCAAGAATTGTCAATGGCTTCCCATTGCTTGGAGGATAAAATGCAAGGAAGATAAAACCCTTTGCCTAGCATTTAAAGCCCTTCAAAACCTTGTTACTACATAGGCAATGAATGGGAAGCAGCATGTAACAACGGAAAAAGCACTACCACACTGGAGTAAGAGGTTCAAGTCTCTGCTCTGACATTTAGTACCTGTGTCACCTTGGGCAATTCACTTAACCTCTCTATGCCTCATCATTAAAATGACAAGGTTGGTCTCAGGGGTGAGGAATCTGTGGCCTAGAGGCCATATGTGGCCCTCTAGGTCCTCAAATGCAGCCCTTTGACTGAATCCAAACTTCACAGAACAAATCCCCCTAATGAAAGGACTTGTTCTGTAAAAGTATGAAATCTGTTTTGTATGTTATCTCCTCTAGTAAAGTGTAAGCTCACTGAGGACAGTAACTCTTTTTCCTTTGTCTTGGTATCCCAACTCCTAAAATAATGCCTTACACATAACAGACAACAAATGCTTACTGAATTGAATTAAGACACAAAATGAATGACAATTCAAATTCTGGCTTATAAAGTAGGCTTCTGCAGTTGCAAATTACCAAACATCACTTAAAAGGTCAAGTCTAACTCCCTTCCATTAGAGCTGCATCAGTTTAGAAAAAAGATACTAAAAATGCCCTCAAAATGAATATATCAATACAGCAATTAGACACTGTCGCCTCATGTTCTATTTCCAGAAACGTATATGAGTCTGGTAATGATCAGAAGTACTAAACAGAAAGCAGAGAACTGAAAAATAAAAAATTGAGATCAAGTTTCCCACATATCTAGATAATCATGAACTACACCCATAATTATCTTTACATTTTAAAATTCCAAATGATGAAGGGGGACCAGGAAAGTGAAAATTGGTGTGCAGAGTTGATACAATACAAACCACACTAGACCCATATCCAGAAGGCCCAGGATAGTGAATATCAGGAATGGCTAAATGGACTGGGGAATAAAACAAGGTTACTAAAACGCTGGACATTTGTTCCTGCTTAGAGACTCTTACATATTCCCCTCAAGTATTCATGTGAAGAATTCTAATGAGTATATATGGATTATGTGACACACAATGTTCATGCTAAAGTTCAACATAAAGACCTTGGTAATAATGAATAAAGACAAAATGCCAGAATATTTCCATTTGTCAAATCAAGATTATTTACCAATAAATATATTTCTTCATTTTCAAGTTTAATAAAAAAGCCATATTGGCTTCTTCTCCCCTTAAAGTCATTGGCTAACACTGGAGTGGACCTCATCTAATGAGGTTACCTCATCTAATCTCATTTTACAGATGACAAAAATAAATACAGAAAAGTCAAATAACTAGACCAAGGCCACAGGCAAATGGCAGAGCCCGGGATTTGAACACCGTTCATTTGACTTCAAATCCAGCGTTTTTTTTTTTATTGTACAAGGAGTAAATATGTAACAACATTTCATTCAACACTTGGGCAAAACATTCTCATATAAAAAGCTCTTGAACACAAATCTTCCTTTGTATTCCATCTTTATTGAGTTAGTATTTTAATAGGGATTTCTATCTTTTACTCCCATACATATTTAATTGTGGATGAGTCATTTCAGTCCCGTCCAAGTCCAACTCTCCCTGACCCCATTTGGGGTTTTCTTGCCTAAGATACTGGCTTTTCCTTCTCCAGTTCATTTACAGATGAGGAACTGAGGCAAACAGGATTAAGTGGCTTGCACACAACTAGTAACTGAGTCTAAGGCCAGTTCAGAAAGCAAGTCCTCACGAATTCAGGCAGCCACTCTATCTACTAGGCCATGTAGCTGCCCAACATATTGAATATCCCCTTGCTAAGATACACATGAATTAAGCATAACTGTGTTTTTTTTAACTTTTTAAGAAATCCTCCAAAATTGATCAGTTTAGATCATCTAGTTTAATATTTTCAATTAATTATGTGCTCGTTTCTCTACATGGTGATTGTTTTCTTTTCTGTTAATTCTGTACAAAAATGTACCTTGTTTAAAAAAAAGTTCTAAAAGTTGGGAGTTCGAAGGGATAATGGAGCAGAACCAGGATGAGGTATTTATGTATTCTAGTCAAAATCTGGAAATTGAACAGGCTACATGCCAAAGATTTTAAGCCTTCACTTAGTTAATACATTAACACTTTACTTAGAAATCCCCAAACTCCATGAAGAAGTTTTCTAACCTTAAAAATAAGCATGGAAATAATTAAGTATCCCTCCACGCTTCTCTACAATGTACTCAAGGCAGCTCCCCATTCCTAGTCCAACTCCCTTATTTTAAAAGAAAACTCAAGTCCAGATAGGTTACGTGACTTGTCGAGGCTCATAGATTTAGCTAGTGGCACAGCTCGATGTTATCTTAGCTAATACTATTCATAAATGTGGGTGCATATAGAGGACAAGCAATCATGGCTGCTGCCGGCACTGGCAGGCCTTGTTAGGGATTCTGACACTTTACTGAAAAAACTATTCAATACATTTTTGCTCAAAATGAACCATTTATTCTAATTTCTGTATGCCAGGTGGATCCCACCCAACAAAGAATTATGTCACTATTATACTCTGGTATATGTTTAGTCACAATTCTTTGGTTCCCCATACTGCTTGATATCATCTACCATCACGAGGATAAAAAAATCTGACTAGGAGGGCAGCTAGGTGGGGCAATGGATAGATCTCTGGCGTTGGAGTCGGGAGAACCTGAGTTCAAATCTGTCCTCAGAACAAACACTTGACACTTACTAGCTGTGTGACCATGGACAAGTCACTTAACCCCAACTGCCTCACCAAAAAGAAAAAAAAAGTCTGACTACGAATCAAGAGTTCTAGTCTGGGCTGTACTCCTAACTAGTTTTGTGACCTTATACAAGTGAGAGGCCCTCTGGCCTCCATTTCTTCATCTATAAAATGACAGGACTGGCATACATGTCATTTAAAAGTTCCTTCTAAAATTCCATGATCCTATGAACTGTCTAGTGGAGAGGTACTGAAGAACTACTGTTGAAATGTATATATATGATATAAAAATACTACAAACTTCTGTCAATCTCCAAAAGACAAAGTCTTCAATAAATCACTGAAGTATTCCAAGTAGTGATAGTTATTATTTAGTGATAGTTCAAGAATTCCAGTGAAACTATTTGGCCATATAAATGGTTTCTCTGGTATGGTACATTTCAAATTTCTATGATAACCCTGAAAAGTGGTTCAATCTACCATATGCCTTGTTATTTGTCAGTTTTTGAAGAAGACCATGACATCACAAGAAGTCTGGGAGCTAGAATCCAAGTCAAAATTAGCAGGAAACCAGATGGTAAGGAGAAAGATCCCAGCCTAAGATATGAGGACTCATCCATCCGTACTTCATGCTGCTTTTCAAAGCGAACTTGCTGAAGTGAATGCTACGTACAAACTGTTGTTGTGGTTGTCGTTCCTTCTGGAAGAGGACCATGGCATCAGGAAGGTCATGCCATGACTTGCAAGTGAATTGGATTTAGGTGAGGGAGGGCTGTGCAAAGTCATCAGCCTCACTTTCTCCTCCTCTGGGCCAGTGGCAAGATATAGATCAGGATGACTAGAGATGGTCCTGGATGCAGTGGGAGACCTTGACCTTTTTAAGCTAAGATCCTTCCCAGGTCTCAGTTTGATTGAGACAATGGCCATTCAACGATTAAGGGTAGGTAAGAAATGAGGCAGAGAATGGCCTCTTTTACCTAGTCAAAAAAAAAAAAAAAAAACAAAACACACACACACACACACACAAAAAAAAAAAAAAAGGGGCAGCCAGGTGACACAGCAGACAGAGCACCAGCCCTGGAGTCAGGAGTACCTGAGTTCAAATCTGGCCTCAGACACATAACACTTACTAGCTGTGTGACCCTGAGCAAGTCACTTAATCTCATTCCTAGACCAAAAAAAAAAATTAATAAAATCTGGGAAGGGAGGACCCTTCAGGGTTTCTGGCCAAAACATAAACAATTGCTATTTACATCCACTCTGAGCCAAAATGACACTAAGTGTGGCTTGGCCTCGGACCTACTGTTGTCCAATCAATGGGAGCCAGAGTGATTTGAGTTTAAGGCATGGTCCTTAAGAAAAAAAATCTAGCCCATAAACCCCAAGGTATCTTGCTGAGGTTTCATCGATCAAAATTTATATTCCTCTGGGCAGAGCACCAGAAGATAAGGGTATGATTCCCTATGTGGATAGAGGGAGAGGAAGGGAGGAAGGAACTGTGTTGCCCAACTAGAACTGGCCAGTTGAGTCCCCAGTGGGGCAGCTAGTACTACTCACAAGTTGTTGTTTGTCCTTCATTCTTGAAGAGGACCATGACATCAGGAAGGTGATGCCATGACTTGCAAGTGAATTAGATTTAAGTGAGGGAGGGCTGTGCAAAGCAGCCTAACTTTCTCCTCCAGAACCATCTGGGTCCAGTGGCAAGATCAGGACAACTGGGAGATGGCTCAGGGATGCAATGAGTATGCCTAGTTACACAATAATACTAGTGTAGTGTTATCCACCAGGTAGACAAGAAGTTAATTGCATCTGAACAAGGAAGTGATAAGCATACTTATCTTAACTTGGCTCAATGACAGGCATAGTTGCATTCAGCCAGGGTATCCATCAAATCTTAAGCACCAGATTGCCTCACACAGTAACTTTAACACAATCTAACCTAGTAAGTGAATTTATGGTCTTCCCAATCAGGTGTTTTCATGTTTTGATATAATCATAACTTTAAAATAATCTGCAGCACCACTCAATGAAAGCAAGAGCAGAGATCTACTTAGGGGATCAGGAAGGGAGAAGAATGGATTGAGGGAGGAGGCACGCTTATCTTTTTTTGGGGGGGGGGTATCTTGGCCACAGGGCTTAAGACTACTTGAGGCACTAGCAACATGCTTCCTTTTCTTGAAAAGTTGAAAAATTCACCTGTCTCCTAATCCCAAATCAACTCTGTTGAGCCCACAGTAAGTGGTAATCACTTTTCTTTCTTATAAAACTACATACCTACATGCTCTACAATTAGATAGGTCAGCTTCTGATCTCAGTGTTTGCTTGCTATTACTTCCTGGTTACTAAAAATGCAGTCTGTGAAAGTAAGAAGGTAGAATGACACGTGTGATTTCCAATGGGGAGAATCTGATGGTCAAGTCTCAGTCATCATCTACTTTTACCCACAAAATGATGTATACTATACTAAAAAAAAAATTTTCTATCATCCATCTAAAAGAGATTTTGACTATTCCAAAAGGAATGTTTTTACATGAGCCACTCACATTAATTTGCTCTCCCTTTTCGATCAATAGAGGAGTTTTCTAAAGGAATGGGAGTGGAAAAGGATGGAAACAATATAACATTATAAAAATTCTCTGTATAAAGGCAAATTCATGGGAAAGGAAGCCATAACCTCACACCACGCTTTAACTAAACAACTAGAACTACTCTGCTAGTTTATAATTGGTAATAGTCCGAAAACAATATATCAAGGTAGAAATCTGCCCAATATTGAAGCAGCAACAGAAATAACACCAAAGTCTAAATACTTATGTCAAATATTCTACCAGTTCTTTTCTTTCCTATTTTTGGACCCCTCTGTTTCCATCTTTACTAATTTTTTTCCTCCAATTCATTCACTTTAGTCACCAATTTAAGTTCTTTTCTAATGTTTCATTCTGATAGAGGTAATCCTGGCTATGAAAATGGATCAGAGTCCTGATAGGTCTTAATCTGAAGTTTATGGCCTGTCCCAGGACCAGTTGAGGGAGACCATCCATTTATTCATCCAACGCTTATTAAGTAACTACAGAATGATAGGGTTGGGGGCAGGGAGAAACAGAGAATAGTCTCCACCCTCATGGATTTTATAATCTACCAAATCTGTCCTAAAGGGCATTGGGTTTGTTTGCTTTTCGTTTCTTTTTTTTGCTTTGGCCAAAGCAATTAAACTAGCTACTAAGGCAGTGAGTGGTTTCAATGTAAATTTGAGGGAGTAACCTTAGAATTAAAAGGATTTATTATCAACAACCAAATACCTAGCACTCAAGGCTTAAACTAGAAAAATAGGATTTAACACATCCTTGATGTTAAATGGGCAAATATAGGCCTATGATGTGGACTAAAAAGCTGTGATATGTTTTAACTCATTTTTCACCTGAGACTCAGAGTCCTTAACTATAAAAGAGAAAGTCCCTTCCATCTCTGTGAGGCTCTAAGGTCCCTTCCAACTCTAAATCTAGAAGCCTACTACAGCATTAAGATTCTGTTAAGTCAATTTTCACATCATCAATCTATGAGAACTTCAACAAGTCAATTTAATACATTAACATAAGTAGAAGAGTCACTAACCACAATTTATCAACCTCTAACCACCCCACCCCCTCATTCCACCTCAAAAAGACCACCATTTCGTCTACCACAGCAGAAATACCTTAAGGGGATGGCGTCTCACGTAAAGACGGAAGTAGCTCAGCAAACAACGAAAACGCATTTCCTCATGCTCAGGTGTGGCATATTAACTAAAGCCCTCGGCCTGGAGTCAGGCTCAGATCCAATAAACACCGAACCAAGCCTATCTGCCCAGGGGCCACAGCCATGGACAAGAGGACGTCCAGATTAAATGGAACCCCGTGTCAACGGAGATTCCGAGGACGAGAATTCCTACCTTGCCACCTGCTCTCCCTCCAAGGCAGAGCTAGGCGACAACAGGGCCTCACTTCCCTGTGCCAGATTAGAGTCACAGCACAGCTATTAAGAGAGAAAGGCCAGCCCAGGGCCCAGAACTGGGAAAGGGCCGAAGTAAAGGGGAAGAGCTGCAAGCGCAAATATTCACCAAGTTCCCCCCCCCCCCGCGACTACCTGAACAAATCCAGGGAGAACAGCCCCCCGGGGGGGGGAGGGCGGGAAGAAGGACGGCGGGGAGAGGGTCTCGGCCAATGAGAGTCCGACACAAGTTGCCAGCCGGGCATCAGCAGGAGCCGTAGGCGGAGGAGAGACAACGGGCGGGGGGGGGGGGCGCGCGCGCGCGGGAGGGGGGGGGGGGAGGGGGAGCGGGGGGGAGCGAGGGAGGCAGCGGGGAGCGCGCTGGGGCCTGCGAAGCCCCACAGGGCGGGAGACTGGAGCAGGCATGCGCGCGGAACGGTTAGAGGGTCTGGAGCCAGGTCCTCGGCCGCGCGCGCTCTCTTCCCCTCGCCCCTCCTCCCGGTCCCGGCGCCTCGAGGGCCCGAGTGACTCAGGCCCTAAAACGCACAAATAACGGCTCGACGTTACCCCCATCCTACTTACACCGTCATCCCGACCATTTCTCCTAAGGCCAATCCTTCCCTTGGGTCTCTATACATTTAGCCCAGCCTCTTATGCTCACATAAGGCCTTACCTGACGGGCCGAACCCGGATCCCGGCACTTAACTCCGTTGTAGCTGCACAGCGGCCATTTCCTCTCTCACAAACAGGAGAAGAACCATAGAAGCATTCTCGACGCGCTAGAGCTACAACGTCACTTCCGCTGGGTGGGCGGGGCCTAGGGTCGCCATCACGCTTCTGGGCAAACTCAGGCCGAGCATCCACAACGCTTTGCCCTCTACACAGATGGTTGCAAGGGGCTTTCCGGGACGTCACGTGAGCGTCATCGTGAGTGAGTCACGGGGCTATATTCCCGCCCTCGTTCTGGGTTCTTGGGAAGCAGAGGAGGCGGATACAGTGTGGCGTCGCTGTGCGGCGCGACTGTTACCCCCGACTTGTTTAGTGCGGCGGATCTTTCCTTTGCTCAGCAGAAGGAAAAGAAAAAAAATGGATTTTGCCACCTTCTTAAACTCTTTGTTGTTGATATTTTACTGACGCCGTCCCCAACCCTAGTTATGTTGATGCCGCAGGAAGAACAATTGCATACATACGCGCACATGCGCAGGCGTGTTGAGGACCAGAAAGATTGCTGTGTCATTCCCGTCTTGTCTGTTAGCCCGGAGGAAAGCAATTTCTGTTGCCATTTGCACAACCATCCAATGATACTCCTTTCCCCTGGCACCTTTAAACTGAGCTGACTCAAAGCCGAAAAAATTGACAGAAAACTGAAGCATTAGTACAGATTACCTCCTATTCCTCTCTTATACGTACCTGGTTATTTGAACGTTCTCTCCCTTATTAGAATGTTGAGCTCCTTGAGAGCAGGGATCGTGTTTTGCGTTTCTTTTGCATCCTCAGCGCTTAGCACGCAGTAAGCCTTTAATAAAGGCTTGATCTCTGCCCCGACACCATCTAGGTTGTGCATTTGTGGTCTGATGAAACATTCTTCAGGTAGGGAAGGGCTGGGTGAACATTGGTGGGAATGTGGTAGAAGGAACGGATGCCCCAAGTTCATGACCGATATGATCTCTTAAATTAAACTCTAGAACTGTGTGGTGTCAGAATTGATGAAAGGAAAAACCTCAATTCAGAGATTAGATTGCAATATGCCGGTTAGCTGGAGTTTTCCTTTAGTTTTTTCTTAAGGAGTTCTCCCACCCCACCCCCTCAATTGCTACAGTGTCGGCTTGCAACCAAATCATTCCAAAGCATTAACAAAGGCAATGAGAAGAGAAAATGATACATCAAAGGATGGAAAATACTACTAGCTTTTAACACAGTGACCAGTTGGTGCTCTTAGGAAGAGACCCTCAGCTAATTAATGTTCCCAAGCTACACTGAAAAAATTGGGCAAGCTCATCCCTGTAGTCTCTGGTACCCTATCATCTGTTTACCACAGCCTGACTTGCTAAGCTAGATTCAATTTTTCTCAACATGCTGACCATTCACATAGACTACATTCCACATAAGAGGACAGGATTCCAAAGAGAACAATTCTGCATTTGGACAAATTTCATGGATTCAGTTACAGGCTGAAACATTTTCTATTAAGTCTTATCACCTTTTTTTGCATTCTGTTCGGGCCCAATTTCTAATTATTTTTTTCTTTGGTTTTTAGTACCCATGGAGTTTAGAGTAAATAGAAGAAATTTCTATCTAATCATCATTCCTTTCTATCAGTGGATAAAGAACAAGGGCTCAATGTCATTTATCATAATTAAGCCAGCATTGAACTATAAATACCAATGCCATTTTAAAACCTGTGGGAATCTTTAAGTCCATTTTTCCTATTCTCATGCCTTTGATTCCCCAGATCCCTATTTCTATTATGTCCATTCCCATCTTTGTAAAAATCCTGAATCCCCACCCTTGCCCAAAAGAATCTGTTTACCTCTTGTGTGCAATTATCAGGTTCTATTTCGTATTATAACTATTTGTGGGCAGGAAGGATTCTGAACTAAATCTTATCTGGGACAAGAGACTAGAGTTTAAAAAAAAAAAGGAAGCAAGAATTCTCTCTCATCCTTCCTTCCTCCTATCTCTCTCCCTCCCTCAAACACCTTTTTTAGTTTGTGTTATTGTTCTCAAGTGATGATTTCACTGGTGAAGGAAACTGACAGTGAACAAATTCCCTCGAAAGATGAAGATTGGTTCCATGTTCTATTCCAGCTTTAACAATCTGTAAGTCTAATATTTGGATTCTATTCTACCCCACTTAAGCTCAGCCGAGGTTTCAGTAAGAGTTGAATAAGCCTTCCTCTCTGTAAAGTCCAATTATATTCCCTTTCTTAAACTTCATTTTCCTCTTCCGTAAAATTCAGAAATTGGCTCTATCAGGCAACAAGCATTTATTAAGGGCTGTTAAGTGTCAAGTACTATGCAGTTCTTTGGAGACTAACAAAGGCAAACAAAAAAAATTTTTTTAAAGGCCTGCCCCTGGAGGAGCTTATATTCTAATGGCAGCAGGGGCGGGGTACAAGAAGCATAGAATTAGGAATATATAGAACATTCACAGAGTAGATAAAAGGTGATTTTTAAGTGAAAAGACTCCTGCAGAAAGTAGCATTTGAGCTGAGTCTTGAAGGAAACAAGAGCTTTTAAGAGGTAGAGGTAAGGAGAGAGAGAATTACTGTCTATGCAGGGATATTTGGAAGGAAGAGAAGTGGATTTGTAGGGAAAGATAATATAAAATCTGTAATATATACTGAAATTTATTTATACCTGCTCATCCTTCATAATTCACTATCTGACCCAAAATGGAGAGGAGGATAGAGTTTTTACTGGCCACCGAACAGACCTAATGAGGTACTCCTGTGAGAATATAGTCTGGGAGGCAGGGTGCAGAGATGGAAAAGGATGAAGGAGTTTGCTTGCCAGCTGCTGCAGGTTAGGTTACAACTACTTCATTATGAGACCTATACCTAGCACAGCTCCTAGAGACTAATTGTGGGAGGGAAGGCCAAGTGGAGAATTGTTAAGTGAAAATCAGTGTAGGAAGAGGTAGTATAATTGATTGGAGAAAAGCCTCCAGTTGTCTCTTGCAAAAAGGATAGTGTCAATTGGGTGAAGCTCAGCCCTCAAAACGCAGAGTAGTCCAAGCTGGGTTGAAAGCAGAAAAGTTTTATTAGGAGAAAATCAGACACTAGTGCCGAGAGCCCCCTACTCTCCTCATCCCTGTAGAAGGTACAAAGAAGCCCATAGCCCAGGAGAGGCAGGTTTGATATATGCTCGAAAACAGCAAAGGGGAAGTTCAGGGAGGGATTGGGGGAAAGAATGGATAATGTCTCCCAGGCACAGGTGGATATAGAAGCAAGATATTTTGCAGAAAGAGTTGACCACGGGGCTGGTTTGGGCCAGTTTGGTGGTGGATGTGGGGGGGGGGGGGCGGTGGACAATTCAGTAAGGTCACCCAGTGAACATGAGCAAAGGCATCTTGGGAGTGAACAAGACTTTGGCTCACTGCAAGCTCCTAATTGACACCTTTCAGCAAACCCACTTAATCTGTATTCAGTGCATCTGCCTGGTAAGGTAACTCATAGAAAACAGATGTATTAATCTCAGAGGCACTAACACAATATAATTTTATCCTTTTGACTGATCACACACTCCTTGAGGTTGTACCATGACCTCAGTGGAGTTGCATGTCTCCTGCTTAAGAGATTTATTTAAGTCTCTTAAAATTTAAAACAATTTAAGGTTTATATTATCTTTAGCATACCTTCCACCTCCAACAAGCTACTTTGAAGGTTTGATACAGATCGCCTTCAAAATAATCCAGTCTCTTGGCTCTGGATTTTTCTCTGACTGTTCCTCATGCCTAGAATGCTCTCACTTCTCTGCTCCAACTATTGAATTCCGGGCTTCCCAACTAAAATGCCACCTTATAAAAAAGTCTTCCCCAACACCTGTTAATTCTAGTTCCTTCCCCCTCTTATTTCCTGTATATAGCTTGCTTTGTTTGTGTTGTCTGTCTCCTCCATTAACCAGTAAGCTCCTTTCAGGCAGGGACTGTCTTTTTTTGAATCCTCAAGCACTTAGCATGGTGCTTAATAAATGATGATTGATTGATTTAAGTTGTCAGCCTTCTCCCCCCAATATCTGTTTATTGTAATACTACTCTACCTCTACTTCCATTAATCAGATTTCTTGAGTACCAAGTATGAAGAAACACCTGACTTAGACCTAGTTATCAATAATAATTTCAATCAAATAGGAAAATACTCATTGCCTAAGTCCTGTATTTATCTTGTCTTAATTGGGTGAAGAGTTCGAAAGTCCTTTTTAAATGTATTATGAAGAGTACAATAGTAAGTTAAAGTCTAGAGGAGTGTAATTTTTAACAATACTTGTTACTTTCTGCTAACCTTCATCTATTTTGCTGCTAAGTAGTGGAACTTTGAGTTTTGCATAGTCAGGTGGAAGAGGGGGAAAGATTTAAAAGGTCAGACTTTGTTCAGTTGGAGAATGATCAAAAATAAATTTATTGAGCATCCATTATACTGAAAGCAACCAGAAACAAATAATTCAAGTGCTGAGGAGCCACAGTCAGTATTGTGCACAATTTAGTAGCTACTACTATAAAGGAGCAGAGAACTTGGCATGTTATATTTCAGAAGGCAAAGGATATGTGCTTATAGCCAAGAATAATTTGCCCAGCAAAACTGAGTATAATGCTACAGGAGTTGGAGGTGGGAGGCTGGGAAGGGAATGGATCTTTGATGAAATAAAGGATTTCCAATCATTACTGATGAAAAGACTAGAAGGCAATAAGTTAAACATTAAAAAGGTAAATACAACTGAATGATGATAAAGGACCAGACAAGGATGAACTGCTTCCATTCTAATACAGGGAGATGTTACATATGTCCCTCAGAACTTTATCATCATTAGGGGCTATAGAGGGAGTCCAATTAGACAGAAGGCCTAAGAGTGATTGTGATAAGTCTTGATGATCTTCAAAAAAGAACAGAAAGAGGAAAAGACAGAGACAGATTAGGGAAAATTATCTCAAGTAATCAGGGTGTATAAGTGTACATCTATGCAAACAAGGAAGAAGGGTTGTTTGGGGAATGATTGACATTTGAACCTCATTCTCATCTGATATGGTCAAAGGAGGGAAGAATATAACAGAGTTGAGTACAGAAATATGCTTTATTCAATAGGGAACTAGGAGGGAAAGAGGGAATGAGAGAGAAAGTAGATTAAGAGAGCAATTAGTCCTAAGTGAAACAAATTCTGAGGATGGATGTACAAAAATATAGCTCCTTTTGAGGTTGCTAAGAATGGGAATCTGAGAGGGGATCCCCATAATACAACCTATGGAATATAAATATGATGGAATACTATTGCTCCATAAGAAATGGTAAGAGATTGTTCCAGAGAAATCTTGAAAGACTTATATGAACTGATGCAAAGTAAACAGAACTAGAAGAACAATTAACATCCTGACCACAATATAGTAAAGATAAGCAACTTTAAAAGAATAGGGAATTCTGATCAGTAATAACAACAATGATTCCAAAGAACTAATGATGAAACATGCTACCCACCTCCTAATAAAGAGGTGAAGGACTCAGAATGCAGAATGATACATATATTTATTTGGAAATGGCCAATATGGAAATTTGTTTTGCTAGTCTATATGTATTTGTAACTGGGGTTTTGTTTTTCTTTTATTCTTAATTAGTTAAGGTTGGAGGATAAGAAAGTAGATTTTTTTGCTATCTGTAAAAAATAAAATATAATTTCAAAAAATTAGAAAAACTAAATATAATCCTACAAAATATATGTTCAGTTTTTATTTTTAAAAATTTTTAGAGCTTTTTCAGGTTGTCAACAAGCATTTATTGCCAAGTATGTGCTAAGTACTATGCTAAGCACTAATGATACAAATAAAGGCAAAAAACAATCCCTACAACTCTTAGGTCCTACATCATACCTATCATATTGGCTAACATGACAAAACAGGGAAATTATAAATGCTGGAGAAGATATGGGAAAATTGGAACACTAATGCATTATTGGTAGAGCTGTGAACTGATCCAGTCATTCTGGAGAGCAATTTGGAACTATGACCAAAGGGCTATAAAAATGTGCATACCTTTTGACCCAGCAATACCACTTCTAGGGCTGTATTCCAAAGAGATCAGAAAAATGGGGGAAAGACCACATTTACAAAAATATTTATAGCAGCTCTTTTTGTGGTGGCCAAGAATTGGAAATTGAAGGGATGCCCATCAATTGGAGAATGGCTGAACAAGTTGTGGTAGATGAATGTAATGGAATACTATTGTGCTATAAGAAATGGTAAGCAGGCAAACTTCAGAAAAACCTGGAAAGACTTATATGAACTGCTGCTGAATGAAGTAAGCAGAACCAAGAGAACTTGTACACAATAACAGCCACGTTGTGCGATGACTGACTTTGATAGACTTAGCCCTTCTCAGCAATTCAAGGATCTCCAAAAGTCTCATGATGGAAAATGCTATCCACATCCAAAGAAAGAACTATGGCATCTGAATGTAGATGGAAGCATACTATTTTCTATTTTTTTCTTTTGTTTTGTTTCCTCTTTCTTGTGGTTCCTCCTATTAGTTCTAATTCTTCCTTACAATATGACTAATGTGAAAACATGTTTAATAGGAATGTATATGTAAAGCCTATATCAGATTGCCCACTGTCTTGCGGAGGGGGGAAGTGAAGGAGGCAGAGAAAATTTAAAACTCAAAAGCTTATGGAAGTGAATGTTGAAAACTAAAAATAAATTAATTTCAAAATAAAAAAAATCCCTACTCTCAAGAACTTCTTAGTTTAATGAGAAAAACAACATGCAAACAACTATATACCAAAAATATCTGTACAGGATAAATTAAAAATAATCTCTAGCATTAAGGGGGATCAAGAAAGGTTTCTTGTAGAAGGTGGAATTTTAGCTGAAACTTAAAGGAAGTCAGAGAACCTATGAGGAAAGGAGAGTATTTCAGACACGGAGGACAGCCAGTGAAAATACATGGAAAGAGACCGAGTATTGGGTTTCAGAAACAAAGAGGCCAGAGTCACTGGACTGCAGAGTCGTTGGAGGGGAGTAAGGTATAAAAAGACTAGAAAAGGAGGAAGGGACCTGGTTATGAAGGATTTTAAAAGCCACACTGGGTTTTATATTTCATCTTGGAGGTGCAACCACTGGAGTTTATTGAAGGGGGGATGTGAGGGAGGGTGTTGTGGTCAGATATTTGCTTTAGAAAGATCAGTTTGAAAGCTGAATGGAGGTTGGGTGAGAATTTACAATTTGGGTCCAGAATAGAATATAACTCAGTTCCTTCTTGATCACTCCCCTCAAGGACTGAAAGGTATTGATAGAAGCAGCTAGGTAGTACAGTGGACAGAGTACTGTGCCTGGAGTCAAGAAGACCTGAGTTCAAATTCAGCCTCAGCTGTGTGACCTAGGCAAGTCATTTAACCTCAGTTTCCTCAATTGTCAAAAATGGGGAAAATAATTATACCTAACTCCCAAGGTTGTGAGAATCAACTGGGGTAATATTTGTAAAGCACTTTGCACAGTGTCTGGCATATAGTAGACACTTAATAATTTTTCTTTTCTTCCTGAAGTCAATAATTTGTGTGTCATGGGACCAATAACTCGGAAGTGGGGCAATGAAGAGATTATAATTTTATCTAAACAAGAAAATAAGTTTTAGTATTTTGTCTTTGACCCAAACTACCTCTCTTAGTTGGGGAGGGGAGCATCTGAAAAGGGGCTTTTAGTCCACAATATGATTGTTTCTTGATCTATACAGAGAAAACTGAAAAGGTCTTTAATATGTTTACACATCTAGAACTGTGAAACTCCGAGTTTTTTTTTCCTTCAACATTCTCTCTGATCATAAACTTCTATATTTTAATGTCTCCCTTTGTCTCACTCCTAAATCTATCTCAGTCATATTTACTGAAGGCTCAGTTCTTCCACTCCTCCCTGTTCTTCTAGTCCACCTCTGCTCTGACCTTGCTTTCTGCCATTCAAGGTCTTGATCCTAGAGTTAAACAGTTCAACCATGCCCTATCCTCTGCCCATAATCCCTTGTTTCTTGTCTTATAGTCAATTGGGCCTTGGATATACTGGAAAGAACACTGAATTTAGACTTGAAAAACCTAGATGTGAACCCCTGTTATGCTACTTACTGACCTTAGGAAAGTCACTTAACTTCTTTGGTCTCAGTTTCCTTACCTGTAAAAAGATAGGGTTGGATTAGATGAACTTTAAGGCCCCTTCCAGCTTTAAATATATGGTTCCTATGATCCTATGAAGCCTATTATCCCCACAAACTACCTTCCCTGCTGTTCTTTCCACACTGATGAATATGGTTGAAGAAAGTCAATTGTGCCATCTTGACTAAAGATGAACATTATCTGATATCAGCTGGGGCCTCCTTTTCTTCTTTCTTTATTGAATAAATATTATATTCCCACAAGAACAATTCCAAACCTTCTTTCTCCTCAAGTCCTCTTCCTACTCTATCTCAGCTAAAGATCTTACCTTCTACTTTACTGAGAAAAAGTTGATGCCTTTCATTATGAAGTTTCTCTTCTTCCCTATTCTACACCTCAACAGTGTACCCTCTCCACTCTGAAGTAATGACCCTTCTCCTTGCCAAAAGTCTGTTCTTAGAAGACAGTAATTTAATTACTGTTCTATGGGTTACTCCACCCTAGTCTTTTTACAGTACTTCAGGATCTTTATGGCACTCCAAATTTAGGGACATTTTGGTAATGCTACTCCATAATCTACTTTTACATTTTCCTGGTCTGACAATAGCTAGTGGCTTGCTTCTAATTGTCTCTGCTGATCAACCCCCCATGAACTAGCTACCTTAACTCTCCTCATGTCTCAGTAGACTTCCCATCCATCAGAGTCCTTGCCTTGTGATGCAGCTGCTACAACCCAAGTATATAGTCTCCAGGAAATGGAGTCCTGAAAAGTTCTCCCAATGATTGATGCTCCCTGGGCTTCAAGTATTATGGAAAAGAAAGAAAACATGATGTAACATGTCCCTAGTACATTTATATTTACTTGTCTGAGTATGTGTTGCACCTTTCCTGCTTGGCATCAACATCATACCCTCTCTGCCAGGTTCCCTCAGCTTCCTTTTGTGTATTGTCTTACCTCATTAGATTACAACCTTCTTGAGGGCAGGGACTGTTGTTGCTGGGTTTTTTTTATTTTTATTTGTTGTCGTTGTTGTTATCCCCAGCATTTAATACAGTGCCTGGCACATAATAGGCATTTAATAAATATTCATCATATTGGGTATAAATAGAAAACTAAGAAAATCCCTGCTCTTAAGGAGCTCACATTCTTATATAGAAGACAAAAAGGTTTCAGCTCCAAGTCAGATGGAAAGGTCCCATGATTTTTAGAGTGCAATGGCAAAGGAGATGGCAATGTTTCTTCTTTAATATAATTTCCACTGATAAAATCATATCAGTGGAATGTTCTGATATTAAACCATTCGACAGTGGCAAAGAATTTGGTGACAAAAACTTTCTTTTCTGGGTCTTTTTTGATATGGCTATAGCACCAGTTGGGCAACATAGCTCCTTCATTCTTTCTTTCTTTCTTTTTTTCTTTCTGTCTGTCTTTCTTCCTACTTCTTCCCTCCTTCCTTCCTTTCTTTCTTCCTCCTTCCTCTCTGTCTTTCTTTCTCTTTCTCCCTCCCTCCCTTCCTTCCTTCCTTCCTTTCTTTCCCTTGCTTCTGTCCGCATAAGGCATCATACCCTTACCTGCCAGTTCTCTGTCCAAAGGAAAGTAAATTTTGATCTCTGAAACCTCAGAAAGATATGTTAGGGTTTATGGGCTAGATTTCTTTCTTAAGGATCATGCCTTAAACCCAAATCACTTGGGTTGTTGGGTTGTTGATTGGCCAACAATAGGTCCAAGGCCAAGCCCCATTTGGTCATTGTTTGGGCCCTGTCTTTTGTTTGCTTCCTGCCTCTCTCAACAGTCCTCTGTTGCTTCAATTTGTATGTATGTATGCATGTATGTATATGTATGTATGTATGTATATATAGATATATATGAAAATATACAAAGTTTTAATAATTATTTTGTCCTGATAAAGTAAAGTGTCTCTGGGACACACACACACACACACACACACACACACACACACACACACACCATTTCTTTGTAATTTCCAGAGCTGACCCATTCAGTCACCTCATTCATTGACTTGCTGAGCTACACTTGGACCTCTGCCCACCTTAGCTGGCATGCTCCTGGAGTCTGGAGACTGCCTAGAGACTCTTGTTCAGCCAGCTGCACCTGAACACTGAAGGAATCTGTGATTATATCAGCTTCCATGGTCAATGAATAGTAGGGTAGTAAGGACTGGGGAGAAATAAGGAAGTACTACTGAAAATAAGGGAAAAGAAGTCTCTGGTAGAGGTGTCTACCATTCTGAATAATGCATGAAGCCATTATCTACTCTCTTCTAGCTTGGAATAAATGTGGGTATTAAGCAGTATAGAGTTTTATAAAATAAAAGCATATGATCTTTGAAGCCATCTTTGTAAATGGTTTGCCATCATGGATTGATGCTCCAAAGGAATCTGTAAGTACTGTATCCAGTTGAGTTTGGTACTAAGCTAGACACTGAAAAAAGAACCAAAAAAAACCAGCTAATTTTTGACATTTTAAATTTTGACAATTTAAATTTTAAATTAAAATTCTGACAATTTAAGATTAACATGCTAATATAGGTAAACCAGTATAGGACATACTGACAGCAAAATATTAAATCAGTATATGACTGCTCAGAAAAGTATTTTTGTTTTTCTTTGGCCTATATATGATTCTCAGGACTTTTCCACCACTGCCTCAGGTGCCTTTTCACCCTAGGGATATTTTCACCCCTCTGGCCCCTCAGCTGATTGGTGAGTTCTAGCCCAGAACTTCCAGATGAGGAAGTGCCCAGGCTAACCCTGCTTACTTCTCTTCTAGCTTCACTTTTCTTTCTCTAGACCTTTCCTCCTGAGGCCCCAAATATACCTTCTTCCTGTCCCTACTTTTCAGCTCCCTTTTGTATGTTGTCTTCCCCCATTTAAATGTAAATTCCTTGAAGATGGGGGCTTTCATTCTTTTTGCTTGTTTTTGCACTCCCAGCACTCAGCACTGCCAGGCACATAGTATATGCTTAACAAAAACTCTATATACTTATCTATCTAATTATGAGATTCTTGAATTGAAAGAAACATGAACTAATGACATTTATCTTATCTTTCTTCCTATAATTGCTAGTAACTAATATTTATACACATGAACTTTCTGTGCTGTTCTGGTATATGCAATTCTTTTGCCTAAATTATCTATGTAATTCTCTTAAGTGTCTAACCACTTAACTTAGTGGTTAGAGAGCTGTCTTCAGAGTCAGAAAGACCTAGTTCCAAGTCCTACCCAGCTACACACTGGCTGTGTAATTTTGGGAAAATGGATTAACTAAGAAAGACATAAATACAGTCCCTTCCCTCAAAGAGCTTACATTCTAAAGGGGGAGACAACTATAAATAACCATATAAAATAGATACAAAGTATATGCAAGGTTGTTGTTGTTTGTCCTTTATTTTCGATGAGAACCAATGACATCACACAGTGATGTCCTGACTTGTAGGTGAATTGGATTTAAGTGAGGCAGAGTTGCGCAAAGTTGACAGTCTTATTCACTCTTCCAGAATCATCAAAGTCCAGTGGCAAGACAAAAGTCAAGGCGACTGGGGATAACCCAGGATGCAGTAGATAAAGTGGGGTCTTTGATGTCTAACCAAGCACTAAGTGTTCCATAGCATTTGCTTTATGGTATAATCTTAGTGGGAAGATACTAGCAGTTGAAGGGACTAGGAAAGGCCTCCAGCAGAAAGTGGGCCTTGAGCTGAGTCTTAAAAGAAGCCAAGGAAGCCAGGAGGCTGAGGTGAGGAGGAAGAACATTCTAGGTATGAGGGTCAATCAGTGCAAGACAAGGAGATGAGAGGCAGAGTGTCATGTGTGAAGTATAGCAAGTGGGCCACTGTGACTTAATCCTAGAGTATGAAGGGAGAAGTGAAGTATAAGAAGACTCAGAAAGTAGGAAGGGGCTAGGTACTAAAGAGCTTTATTTTTATTTTCAATTTTAAAGCTTTTTTTTTTCTCCCTCCCATCTCATTCCCCAACTCCATAAAAAAAGAAAAGAAAAAAACAAGCTCTTGTAACAACTATAGATGGTCAAGTAAAACAAATTCCCATAATGGCCATATCAAAAAAATGTGTCTCATTCTTCATATTTATTGCATCATTTCTCTGCCAGGGTATAGGGAGTATTCTGAATTATTAAACCTTTAGAATCATGGTTGATTCATTTCACAGATCAGAGTTCTTAAGTGTAAGGAAGTTTAAATGCCAGCGGAGCTTCTATTTGCCCCTGGAGGAAATATGTAGCCACTAGAGCTCAGTGAGCAAGAAAATAATTTAGTCAGACTTGTGCTTTAGAAAACAAATCAAGTAAATTTAAGTTTGTTATTTCCGAAGAAACCTTCTGGCCAAAGCCTAGGAAATGAAAATTTGTACATAAATGTATTATTAAGTATTATATATCCTGAAGGTATCATTTAACATAATACTCTCATTTTTGCATTAATATATAGTTGGTTTTGGCAAAGGATTCCATTTCTTCCAGTTATCACTCATCATTTTACATTTTTACCAGATTTAACTTTGCACTTCATGACAAATTCTACACTTTTTAACCATGCCTGTCCTTTTAAATAACTTTATTTTCACATTTTTTTCATATTATGGTTTCTCTCAAAGCTATTTATTTTTATGCAGCTAATTTTCAATAATGAAAGTGGATTTTCTACTGTAATTTTTTCATTTTATTTTTAATTTTTTAATTTTTCATTTTCTCTGCATAATAGGAACATAAAGACAAAACAGAATCTAAGTTTCATTTTCCAAGATTTCAGATTCTCCCCACCTACCCTCCCATTTGTCCTAATTTTTTTCTCTGTATATTTTTGTTACTTTGAATCTTCTTTTGAAAATTGTGAAAGGCCATCAGTTGAATGCCCAGAGAATAAATTTGTTTCCAATGGCAAGTGAATATAAAAACTATTTTAATTTATGACTTGTAGAGTTTTCTTTTTTCTTTCTTCCTTTCTTTTGGTTTCTCTTTTCCATTGGTCACTGTAGTTAGCAGAGGTTTGGGCAAGGCTGTGCCTGTCTTTCCAATGTGATGTGACTTTCTACTATAAACACAGTGCTCTCTGTTATCCCAGAGCTTCTTGTTGGGTTTTCACAAGCTTTATTACATTGTGCTCCACTAAATTCTCATGGAACAAAGGCAGATTCTATGTTTTTAATTTTCTTGATTTATTTTATCTTACATTAAGAGGATAAAATAATTATTCCTATACATCAACCTCTGAACAGCTCTTGCACCTCACAAAGGAGAATAAAAGGTGTGGTTAATATGTCAATATTAAAATTATATTTAGTTTAGACTCAAAGCTTCTTTGATAAAAGTAAAATTGAAAATATTTGCTATCTTAATATCTGGAAAAAATACTTTAGTAAATTGAACTCTTGGACAATCAAAAAATGAGAAGTAGATAAGGAAAAATGTTTTTTATCTTTCTCTTCCTTTTTCCTTCCTCCTTTTAACACAACCAACAAGAATGATTCAGCTCTTTAGCAAATATGTACTAGTCTGACCAGGGTACATCTTGTTCTAACTTGCAAGGAAGATGCTCTTAAACCTTCTATAAAATCTCAAGGGACCATTTTCTTTAATCCACGTATCCTTAACTTGGGGACTGTGAACTTGCTTTTAAAAACTATTTTGATAACTCTACTTCACACTAATTGATTTCCATTCTAAGTTCTACCATATTATTTTATGCGATTAAAAGCATTATTCTGGGAAGAAGTCTATAGATGCCAAAAGGGTCCATCACACAAAAAAGGTTAAGAACCTCTGTTCTAATCAGCAAATGTGCTTATTAGAAGTTCAAGAACTCAGAACTCAGACACATCTATTCTACCACCAAACAAAAAAGAGATGGCATAAGAGTTGTTTATATCCATTGAATCATTATGAAAGAGAATGGTTTTTGTGTTATATGCCCTTTCTTACTTCTGCCCTTTTTTAACTGTAACTCACGTGACCAATTCACGTAATTCTTTACTGTACAAACAAAATGTTACAATCACACCTATGAAAGAATTTCTTAAAGACTTAATTATCTCATGAAAGTTCTTTAATTTATGACACCTATCTAATAACCAAAGAAAACATAGAAACAACATCCTTATGAATAATGCATTTAATATTATTTAAATAAATATTCTATCATCTCTACTAGGTTGTAATCTCTTTGGGTGCAAGGAGTTGTCTTTTTATTTCCCCAAAAGCATAACACAGTGTTTTATCTACAAGTTAACTGAAATCCAATGAAATCCAGAGATATATTCATACAGATTAGGACTTCAAAAGTAGAAGCAATTCCCATGATTTAATTTAACAAATTTTGCTCATTTGCTCCTACCTCATTTGAAACTAGGAACTTTTAAAGTCACTCAACACTCGATGTAGAGCATGCCGCACACACACACACAAAATACAGCACTAAATCAATAAATAGAATATTGAATAGGAATTGAAATGAACAGTAAAACAATGGGGAAAGTCTCACATTCCTGAATCAATATGTTTCCACCTCTCCTTTATGTGTTGTCTTCATCCATTACAATATAAGCTCCTTGAGTTCAGGGACAGTCTTGCTCCCTTTTAGATGTATTCCCAGCACTATACTGCTGGAAGGACAGTAAGTGATTAATAGATGTTCTATGTATCATCTATCTATCAACTATCCATCTTTATCTATGTGACTATGAGCAAATCACACAATCTCTCTGAGCCTCAGTTTCTTCCTCTCTGCGGTGTGTCTCAGATAAGGTAACTAATCAACAAGCATTTGTCAAGTACCTACTATATGCCAGTCACTGTGCTAGGCATGGGAGATGTGTGTTAATAATAATAATATTAACATATGATAACATATAATATAACATATAATAACAATAACCACAGCATCATTTATATTGTATCTACTATATTCCAGGTGCTTTACAAACATTATCTCATTTGATCCTCACACAACCCCAGAAGGTAGGTAGCATTATTTTCCCCACTTCACCAATAAGAAAACTTAGGCAAACAGAAGTTAAGTGACTTGCCCAGGGTCATGCTGTTAGTAAGTGTCTGAATCTGGATTTGAACTCAGTTCTTCCTGACTCCAGACCTGGCAGTCTATGTAAGAGTCAGCTAAGATTATATTACAATTTTTTTTTCAATGCTGACACCTCATCTATATCTACTTGGCATTTTGCACTCTGTAAATGCTATGTTATGAATCATTCACTGGCAAGGTTTAGACGATCCATTCCAGTAACCTTCTATGAAGACTGAGTATATAGCACAGAAGGGCCCCTTACAATTTATATGAGTGACATTTATATTTGTGTATATGGAGAAAGCACACTCAGGCATCCATCAACAGAAATGATTTAAATTCCTCCTTCTACTATCTTTTGGGCCAGGTAATAGTTCTTTGGACAGAAGGAGAAATCTCTAGATGAGGTATAAACATGTATCTCCTTTATTGCACTCATGTAGTCTTTGTTCCAAAAGTGGCACAAATTCACAGGTTCAAAGTTGCGTTTGACATTAAGGATTGACAGAAAGAAATGGGATTCAGAACTTTATTAAAAGAAGCTGGAGAGGCTCACTCAGATTTGAAGAAAAGATTGCAGGCTAGCTGCAAGTTGCAAAGAGAAAAAAGGATTGGTATAATAGAGTGCAGCAAGGAACAACCTGGACTGGACCTATCTTGTGACCATCTAGTCATGTGAACTTAGAGGTCCAGAGAGGCTGGGAGGGGAAGAGGGCAGTAATTTGGCTTATGTACAGAAAAGTCTCTCTAGAGATTTGAGTGGAGGCACTTTTTGTAATTTTTTTTTGTTGGGTTAAATAAATCCTGTCCTATTTCTGATGTCTTGTTAGCTTGACTACTTGCAGTAGAACTCAGGACCCTTTCCCAGAGGAGAGTCATGAGCCAAATTCTAATCTTTCCAGGCAAAATGCTGAATGGGATCACTAGCCAAAGAGATTCCCCCAGTAATTAACATTTATATAGCACTTTAAGGTTTTCAGGTACTTTGAAAATATTTCATTTCATCTGTGACATAACTGCATTAAAATCCCTATTTTTCAGACAAGGAAATAGTACTGTCAAAAATCATACCCAGATCCACAGTGTAAGGGGCCAGGTCCCAATGAAAACATAGACTATAGGTACAAAAAGGGATCATACATTTAAAGCAGGAAGACCTTAGAGGTCGTGGAGTCCAACCCCTTCATTTTACAGATGAGGAGACAGAAGGAAGCCTAAAGTGATGAGTGAATTACCCAGGGTTCACATAGCCAGGAAATTCCTGATTTAGAGCTCAAACTCAGGTCTTTTAGATCCCAAGTACAGGACCTTATCCAAGGCAGCCCTCTGCTTCTCCTTCTTTGCAATAAAAGATAAAATCCAATGAACATGAAGACTAGATTCAGCACTTCTTTTACTGAACAGTAACTCCAACACTTCCAGTACCAAATTGGAAGAATTATTGCTAGAACCAAGTGAGATAAATTAAGGTGCTATTGCTACTGCTGGTGATGATAGTGGTGGTGGCGATGATGGTGATGGACTAACAGAAGTCTAAGATGATTAGAATGGGAAGGTGATTAGAATGAGTGCCTTTGCTTCCAATTGGCTAAAAGAAGAAATTCTCTAGGCAGCTTTTTAAAGAGATATAAATTATCCCAAAAGAGCCTTCTAATTGCTAATGCAAGGAAAGTGATTGTTAATAAAATATTTAATTAATGTTTATTACACTAGCTTACTAATTTTAGATAGGCTACATTTATGATACAGTTAAGCTGTATTTTATGTACACTTGATAGCACAACAGAGACCTTTGTTAGTTAATGTATATATATGTTTATGTCCATTTTATGGGATTTGGATTATAGTTCTAAGACTTTAATTGATCATAGAATTTTATAGTTGTACTTTTGCTTTTATGACGTATTTTTTGTCCTATCTGCGAGTTATGTGATGCTAAGACCTTGGTCAATAATGCCAGCCTCAATTAAAACACTGTCTAGAAATTCCCCTCTCCAGAGAACATGTCTGTTTCTGCCACATGCCAGAAGAGATGACCCTTAAAGCTGCAATTTTAGGATCTCTATTTAAAAAAAGGAGGGAAAAAAAGACAAAAAGCTTGCTGTTTTTTCTAGTTTTCTAAGTCAGAACAGAAGGATGGCTATTCTCACCATAGCCAGTTTTCCCAAGCCATTTACATTTTGGGGAGAGCCCTCATCTGTGAAATTCTTCTAAAAGGAACTAAGAGGGAGGACTCAAACTATCCAGCTCTTTTCAGGGAGAGTCCTAGTCACTGAAATTTAATCTGGAATTTTCTTTTTTCCTCTCAACAAGGTGCCAATGGCCATATGCTAAGGACCACTAGACCTTTCCATCTACCCTGCTTATACTCCTTATCTGTGTTATCTCCCCCATTGGAGTTGTTGTTCTTGTGGAGGTGATGCCATGACATGCAAGTGAATTGGATTTAAGTGAGGTAGGACTATGCAAAATCACCAGCATTACTTTCTCCTCCAGAGCCATCTGGTGAGTGAGCCAGTGGTGAGGCATAGATCAGGATGACTGGAGATGGCCCTCCCCTATTAGAGTATGAGCTCCTTGAGAGCAGCTTTGAAAAATGAGTAAATTAAGTAGAAGGTGGCATATCCGCTTCAAGCAACAGTTAGTTAGTCTACACATAAAAGTATGCTAAGAGGAAGAATGTGAAACAAAGCCTAGAAAAATAGGATGCCCCCTAGACTATTAAAAGTCTTTAAATGTCATACTAAGGAAATTGTTTTTTACCCTAGAGGTTGTAGAGAGCAGGTGATAGTTTTGAGGAGGAGAATGACATGGTCAGACCTGTGTCTTCATCTATAAAATGGAGATAACTTTCACCATCTCTCTCAAGAATTATATATTTCAGCTATGATTAGTAATATTCATATCATACTTCTGATATTATGATGAATATTTATTTGCTATTTGCATTAGGATGAACCCTTAAGTGCCGATGACATTGAGGCAGTTAGGTGACATAGTGCTTACGGTGCTGGACTTGTAGTCAGGAAGACCTGAGTTCAGACCTGGCTTTGGACCCTTACTAGCTGTATAACTGTGGGCAAGTCACTTAACCTCTGTTTGCCTCAGTTTCCTCAACAGTAAAATGGGATAATAATAGAACCTATTCACAGTATTGTTATGAGAATTAAGTAACGTAGCACACATAAGACATTTTGCAAACCTTAAAGAACCATATAAATGTCAGCTATCATTATTATTATTAAAAATATTTCCAAACTCCTTTACCTCATATTCAAGCCTCTTGTGATCTTGCTCCAGCTTAGCCTTTCAGCTTTATCTCATGATACTCCCTTTCATATTCCCTACCACTGAGTCAAACAGGATAAATAGTACTTTCCTTTTATGTAGCATTCTAAGGTTTCAAGTACTTCCCTCAAAACAACCTGTGAGAGGAGCAACTAGATGGTGCAGTGGGTGGAGCACCTGCCCTGGTGTCAGGAGGACCTGAGTTGAAATCTGGCCTCAGACACATAACACTCACTAGTTGTATAACTCTGGGCAGGTCACTTAACCCCAATTGCCTCACCAAAAACAAACAAAAACACCCTATGAGATATATAATACATAATTATTACTATCCTCATTTTGCAGATGTGGTAAACGAGGTTCAGACAGTCACATATCAAAAGCAGGGTTGAACTTTGTTGCTTTAACCCCTAGTCTAGGGCTCTTTCGAGTACACCATGTTCTCTACTCACTTCTCTCTATGTATGTCCACATCCCATGCCTTTTGCTTATGACACTCTTCATTCCTCAAATACTCTCTCCAAACATCTACATATGTTTAAATCTTACCCATCTACCTCCTCCATGAAACCTTCCATAATCTCTCCAACAGGAAATGGTTTTTCCTAACTTCGAACACTCAGAGAACTTCCTTAGTACCTTTCATATATACTTACCACATTTTACTTTGTAATATACTCATTTGTGTGAATGCTTTGGACTGTAGCTCCTTGAAGGTGTGAATGGTTTCTTTCTTAACTAAACATTCTGTCTCCCCAATATCTGTCATAGTACTCTGTACACAGTCCATGCTTAATAAATGTTTGCATTGTATTATATTTTATTGTGATGTCCTTAGGATGCAACTAGCTTTTATATTTGGATATTTGAAGATCAGTGGCTTAAAGTTGAGAGAGAGGAATGACAATTTTTTTTTTAATGCCCAGTTTGCCCTCAACTATTTGACAAGATCCTGGAGTCAGGAAGACCTAAGTTAAAACCCAGCCTCAGACACTTATTAGCTGTGTGACCCTGGGCAAGTTACTTACATTTCTATTGGCTTCAGTTTCCTTGTAGGTAAAATGGGGATAATAATGCCAACTTCCCAGAGTTGTGAGAATCAAGTGAGACAATAATTATAAAGCACTTAATACAGTGCCTGGCACATAGTAATTGCTATATAAATGTTAGCTATCATTATTAGCTCCACTAAAGATGAATGAGTAGTTGGGAGCCCCAATCACAAGCAATCAGGAAGCAGCTAAGGATCAGGACCAGAATTTGATGCCAGCAATGGAACTAGGAGAAAAGTAGTGACTTTGGGAACTAGGGAAGTTTCTAAGTTCCCCAACTGACTTGTCTAAGATTGGGGAATTTCTACTGGGCCTATAGCAACTGGGATCTTAAGATCATTCTGTATTCAGGCTTGTTGTCTGGATCAGGTTCAGCTTATGAGAAGGGAAGGCTGGCTTGTCCTCAAACTCTTCAGCTAATTATCCCCTACCTACCCACCCCACCCCACCCCCAAGTGCCCCAAGGACAAATTTATTAATAGCTCAGGTTATGATTCATTTCTAGAGCTTCTCAAAAAAGGGGGAGTAAAAAGGTACTCAGTGTACAATATGCACCAGGTATGGAACTGGAAACTTATTCTATACACAAAGTGCTATACATAAAAGATAGAACATAAATTAATATAACTTAAAACAGGATTCAATAACTTAATTTGCATATAATTTATATTATCTATAATCTGCTTAGAAGCTGACACTTAAACCTCATCAGAACAGAAAGTAGTTCCTAGAACTGCTAATCCAGCATTTAACATTTTACCACAATTCTGCACTCTTCAAACAAAAGCACTAGGGTATCTACCCTTGCTGCCATTTATATCTGTGATCTAATGGGACCCAAGTCTTACAGACCTCCCAAACTCACAAGGTTGCCTCCAAGCCTTTCCTCATCCATTTCAGATTAGACATTAGTTCAACTAAGATAAGGAAAAACCAAACAACCAAAGAAGCAGCCCAATCCCAAATTCAAGCTTGTCTATGCAGGGCATGTGCCTTAAATGCCATATAAAGGCAAGGAGAATGATCAGGACAAACCACCTTCAACCTTCTTGGGAAGGGGGTTGTGAAGCAAGGTTCACTGCCAGAAAGGAAGAGAAAGGCTGAGGGCATGGAGGATCCTTTTATACATTCACTGTGTTCTTCTGGCTCTGTAGCCAATAAAGGGACTATTTCACCTCAAAGTTCACGCCCTTTTGCCCTGAAGTCATACTTGGCCAGAAGCAGACCTCAAAGTTCCCAAATGCTTAACAGGAACCAAAGATGGCAACTAGGAACAAACTCCATTAAGATGATCCCAATAGGCCAATTCAGCCTTGATATCTTTGACTATAATTCCCCTGGAAGCCCTTGAGTGGGAAAACTGATGAGGGACTTTTAGGTTATGAGTGGGAAAGCACTGGGGATGCTTTATTCCATAAGAATAGGGACTACATTTTACCTAAACTTTGTGTCTCTCCCAGTTTAATCAAAGTGTCTTGAATTTGAATTTTAATATAATTTTAAAAGATGAAGTGAAAAAATGTTGGGGTGGGGGAAAGGTATTCACTGTTTAAAAAGTGTAACCCTAGAATTAAATCTTTAGACAGATTCAGAAATATTAACATCACACATTTAATAGCTACAAACCAACAACCCACATTTGTGAAACTTAACAGTTTTATAGTACTTCTGTGATTCCTATAATTTCCTAATTGTATGATTAACTTGGGAAGAAATTTTTTAAATATGTACTAAAGATATTTGAAAGAAGAAATTATAGTGTTATGAGTTATTCATATGTTAAATGATTATTGTACTTGGAAACAATGATTCATCAGGCATTTTAGGATCAAATAAAACTACTTTTGATTACAAAGGAAATTAGTCTTTAGAAATGTTTGCATTTTAATTTCATTTTCCAGTTTTATGGCCAATCACTTGAGAGAGGATCCAGATGCAGCTATTAAGTAAGGAAATGAATATTTAAAAGCAAAATTAAAATAAAGCCTTTAGTTTCCAAAATTTTGTGTTCCTTTCTAGGAAGATAATTGAAAGACTTTCTCATTATAGTGTTATAATATAAACAGTGTGTTATAGCAGAAAGAGCACTGAATGTGAGGCAGAAGAGAGAGCTCCAGATTCAAATCCTGGCTCTGCTACTTACTTTTTCTGTAATCTTGGCTGAATTTCTCACTTTGGACCTCCCTTCTCCTCATCTGTCAAATGAGGGGGTAGATTAGATAATCTCAAAGGTCCCTTTCAACTTAAAATCCTGTGATACTTTGAAACTTAGGTTTGCGTTTGAAGTTATCATTTATGTTAAGGGAAAATATTGTGGAACATATAGAGACACGAGATGCATATATGCATGTATATGTAAATATGTGTTTATGTGACAGCTAGGTGGTACATTGGATAGAGTACTAGAGCTGTAGTTGGGAAGATCTGAATTCAAATCCATCCTCAGAAACTTACTAGCTGTGTGACCCTGGGCAAGTCACTTAACTGCTGCCTGCCTCAATTTCACTATCTGTAAATTGGGAATAAGAATAGCACCAGACTCTCCCAGAATTGTTGAGAAGATATTGAAAAGGACTTCGCAAACTTTAAAGTACTATATAAATGCTTGCTATTTTGATGATGATACTGATGATATACAATAGGAGCAGAGAATAACTGACCAATGGGCCTAGTTCTTGTGAGCAGGTACAGTATTCTTGGTTGATGCAATCAACCAAGTGAACTTTGGAGCATGCCCAGACATTTAGTAACTGGTTTCAGTCCACTAACCACGTGGTGAAAAGGAGCTTTTTTGATTGGCTGTGAAGCCAGACCTGGGGAGTATTCAAAAGACAGTGATCAGTTTAATCCAATATTTGGCTTTGGTTCTTTCCTTTTTGACTAGCTTTCAAACATGACAAGATGCTGTGGGCCTCGGGTTTGGGGAGAGGCCTTGGGCCATCTCTCTCTGAGCCAACATGAAATCCAGGTTACATGGTCCTGCTGTTGCTTCCATTTCAATTCTTTCCTGTATCTAGGTGAATATGATTGGAGGTGGCTATGACACTGTGAGTTTTTAAAGATAAGGAAAGTAAGCCACAAGAAGTCTGGGAGCTAGAATCCATGTCCAAATTAGCAGGAAACTAGATGATGAGGAGCAAGATCTCCAATAACTTGATTGATTAAGAGAGTGCTAGTTCCTGGAGGGTGGGGACTACATCATTCTCCCATTTGTATCCCCAACGCCTAGCACAGAGTACGCACTTAATGAATGATTACTGATCATTAACAAATGTTCATTGAACAGTGAATTAATAAATGTGGTCTTCAAGTAGCTACTCTTTTTTTCTATTCTATTAAGAACGAGGGCAGTTAATTCTACTCATCTTCACTTCCACACTCAAAATAGTTCTGTTTTCTTACAAGCCAAAGACAAACTCACAGACTCTGCTTTTCAAAGTTAGAAGGGACCTCAGACATCTTCTGACTTATTCTGTGCCCAAATAAGATTTCCCTCTACCATATCCCTAATAACAGTCACTAGTTAGATAGTGCTTTAAGGTTTACAGAGCACTTTACCTATATTACCTCCCTTGATCCTCACAAGAATTTTATGAGGTAGTTATTAGTATTATCCCTATTTACAGAAAAGGAAATGGAGTCTGAGAGAGGTTAAGTGACTTTTCTAATGGCAGAGAAGTAGTGTCTGAGGCAGAATTTGAACTCAGGTCTTTCTGACTCTAAGATCAATGCTCCATCCACTGCCAAAGTGAGGTATATGGAGTGCTCAGGGAGGACTAGCACCTCTGGTATGAGGGCTTACCAAGCCCTTTTCAAGGTGGCTTATCCACCTTTGGTGTCCACCTGACTCCCACCTCTCACCTGTGGCTCCAAGAAGCAAGTTGCATGGCCTGTGGCCACACCCTATAAAACCAGGTTGAGGATAATTGATAGAACTCAAACCCATCAGTGAGTTAGTGGGATATCTACTCCAAGCACGTGATGACCGTCCCCAGCAAAATGGACAGATGAGAATAATTTGTTCCAATGGCCGAGAAGGTGGCTGAAACAGGCTTTGTGGAGCCCATAGAGTTTGGTCAGACGTTGTAGACATTAAGGTCATCTACTACATCCCGGGCCATCATCAGTTATCTTGACTTTTGTCCTGCTATGGACTTTGATGACCTTGGAAGAGAGAGTGAGGCTGATGACTTTGCACAACTCTGCCTCATTTAACTCCAGTTCACAAACAAGTCACTAAATTACCCATCAGATCCTGATGTCATTGGTCCTCTTCAAAAATGAAGGACAAACAACATCACTTAGCTGCCAAAGTGATCACGTGAAGACTGCTAAGGAGGAGGACTGACTCCACTATCACTAGAGGTAACCTATTGCATTTTTGGATAGCTGTAATATTTAGGAAGGTTTTTCTTATAACAAGCCAAAACTTGCCTTTCTGCAACTTATACCCATTATCCCTAGTTCTGCCCTCTGGGGCCAACTAGAATCTAAGTCTCATCCCACTTCTATTTGATAGCTTTAAAAGTACTTACAAACAGCAAATATGTCTCTCATGTCTTCTCTAAGTCACTAACATATTAGCAAGGGGACAAATGGCTGAGGATTCTCTGCATTTTATGGTGAATGTTCCCTGTGATTTGGAAGGCAGGAAAAAAAGACCAATCTATGTAGTGTCAGTAGTGGTCCTTTGCCTCCACCTCCTGGCTATTTAAAGAATAACCTCAAGGTTCAGTTAAGTCATGACCTTTCTTGCAAAGAATTGTCAGTACAAGCTGTTTTCCTATTACCGTTTAACAAACCAGGCCTCATCACGAGTCTATGTATAGAGAGAAATGAGAGTGGAAATGGAAAAGTTATCGGAAGCTTTTCTTTTTTAATGAAGGCTTTGCTGTAGGATTTGTTCGGTTTCCTGTTAAGGGACAAGAGGAAGTATCTGGTCCCTGAGATCCATTCCAATGGGAAGAATTTGTGATACAAATAAAGAGAATCAGCTGGAATAAACAGAAAAGAAAGAGTGAGAGAGGAAGGAAGGGAAGACGAGAACATCAAGTAATGTTCTTATGATTTAAGGGAATTTTAAAAGCCATTAAACATTTCCTTTACGTTCCTAAAGTCACAGAGGCCCAGAATGAAATCACAAGGTGTTAATGAAGTATTTAACTGTAAAGATGAGTTTCCAGCCTGATCCCTTTATAATGTACTAACACCCCTCTGACTGAGTCAAAAAGGCTATAAAAGGGAATGGCAGAGCAAACATCTTAGATCAGAGAATTTAAATATTTAGTCTCTAAGGAACTTGATGCTTTCAAGGCTCGAAATAGTTGCAGACTGAGAATCTTCCCAACTTGATCACAACATCCACTTGCAGAACTGTAGTTCTTGCATCCAGCAGTTCAAGATTGGGGCAGTTGGGAGCTGGGGGAATGGAAGAGAAATCCTCTCCTCTTCCTCCCCATACCCTGATTTACACACATGTTGGCCATCTAGATTTGACGGGAAGCTACTGTACCAGTAGGGGACACACACTGTGTCCGACAGAAAGTAAGGAAGGACATGCACTCCAGAAAGACAAATATAGAGAGACGGGGAAGAAAAGCTTCAAGGAGTGGGGATTTTCCCCTCCCCCCTTCCCTGCAGCAGAGAAGCAAGGCAGACTATAGAAAGGAGTAAAGCCTGGAAAATCAGCAAAGATACTACAATCAGGATGAGTTGTATGAGAACCCTACAAAGAGAAAAAAGACATCCAGACCCTATAGTAACAGCAGTTGTGAATTGCCTTTTCCACTAAGGTATCCTGTACATTTGTCTCACTAACATTTTACTGCTGAATTGACTCCGCTCTTCCAGAATGCTATATTTGTGGGAAAGTGTGCCCAAAGGTTATGGGGAGAAAGTTTTATAGCCTCTTTTGTTCTATACCAGCTCAGTAAATGCCTTTGCTAAGAGCAAATTGTGTCTGCTAGCTGTATCTAATGGGAAGTACATTGGTAGGTTCTCATGAGTTGTAGTGTCAGGATTACAGACCCACAGAGCAATCCTTAGAAACTGAGGTAGCAATGGCCCTTTGAGGACCCAATTCATGAGTATGAGTACAACTTGGGAGAGTATTCCAGAGAATTTCATAAGGGAGTTGTATAAGTTTCCCTCATAGGTTTATTTGTCTAGAAATAGAGTTTGTGAAAGAAAAAGAAAAATGCTGCTTAGGTCTACCCATCAAAAAATATAATAAATATAATAAAAACAATACTATGAAATATTATAAATATAATAACACAAGATAAGGGATAAAAACAGCACCTACTTCCCAGGGCTGTTGTGAGGATCAAATGAAATAATGTTTGTAAAATGCTTAGCACAGTGGCTGGCACATAGTAAGCACTTAATAAATGCTTGTTTCCTCCCTTCCTCCTTTCCTTCCCTCCCTTCCTCCTTCTCTCCCTCCCTCCCTGTTTTCTTCCTTCCTTCCTTCTCTTCTCCTTTTATCCCTCCCTTCCTTCTCCCTTCCTTCCTTCCTTTCCTCCCAGCCATGCTAGTCTCCTTTACAATTCTCAGAGAAAGGGTGGATAGTTCATAAGGTAGCCAGAGTAAAGAAGCTTGGTTGATGTCTGGGGCTGACTAAATAGAGAGGGCACTCACCAGTCTGAACAGCGTGGTCTCAGGGCGACAGCAACAGCAGTGATAGTTATGTTGTTTAGTCCTTTTTCAATAGTGTCTGACTCTTCATGATCCCAGCTGGAGTCTTCTTGGCAAAGATACTGGAGTGGTCTACGATATCCTTCTCTAGCTCATTTTACAGATAAGGAAACTGAGGCAAACAGGTAAACGACTTGCCCAGGGTCACACAGCTAGTAAGTGTCTGAGGCCAAATTTAAACTCAGGAAAAGGGGTCTGTCTTCCTGACTCCAGACTCTGCAGCAGGATAGAAAATGACCTGGGTGAAGAAGCATAGTTGGATTACTTCAAACATGTGATGAATATAGATGCAAAGCCAGGCTCTAAGGGAAGGCTACATGAAAAGACAATACCCATGATGGCTAAAGCTCTCTACTTGGAATTAGGAAGTCCTCGGTTTGATTCCAGTTGTGTGATCCTGAGTAAGGCATTTAACCTCTACAAGTCTCAGTTTCCTCATCAGTAAATTAGAGATGCTAGAAATGACAGTTCCCTCACAAGGTTATTGTGTGGGGTCAAGTGAGATATTTATAATTCTTAGAGCAGAAGGTAAAAGTGAGCCCTGATTGCAAACTCCTATTTAATCCAAAACGGAGCTGCACGATAGAACTCGTAGCATCCTAGAACCTCACTAAAATGTAACATTGTTTCCATGGGAAAATGCATTCTGAATTCAAACTTCTGCAAGGATTCTTGAGGAAGGAGTGAGGCCCTAGCTCCCTCATCAGCTGGGCTGCTGTATCTGCCCCTGCAGGGTGCTGGGGCAACTGGAGGGATTTTGGAGTGTCTCTACCTCCATCATCTGCTCTGTTCCTCCGCTCTTTCCCCCTCCTCGAGGCAATGGAGTGAAGTGACTTGCCCAGGGTCACACAGCTAGTAAGTGTCAAGTGTCTGAGGCCAGATTTGAACTCAGGTCTTCCTGAATCCACGGTAGGTACTCTATCCACTTCGCCATCTACCTGCCCCATGTTCCTCCACTTTTAAAGGCCAGTTACTAGTGCCCTAGTTCAATTTAGCCACTTAACACCATTAGCTTTTACAGAGGGATGTATTCGCTTTAAAGATAGGGCAAGAACAAACCTCCAAACATTTTCCCTAACACTTCAGGGGCATACTCTACCCCATACTACCTCAGTCTCTGGAAGGTGGGTGGAGTAGGCTCACAGATTCTAATAGTTTCTACATAGATATGTCCAGATGTGGAATGACTACTGGATGAGTCTTTGGCTCTGCTTGTACTGGCTTAGGTCCAGAAAGTAGATGTTTGCTCCAGGATATTACAGATCCTGGAATATTGGGAAGTTAGGATGCTGAAGGACCCTCCTAAAAGGTTGGAGGCTTTACTCTTGTCATCTGAAATCAAAACAAAAGAAAGAAACAAAAAAGAACGCAGAGAACAACTTCTTAAGGCTACGTGGCCTTAAGATGAAAAAAGGCGCTCACCCTTTCTTGGTGCTACATTCTGTCTTTTAGCAGAACCTATGAGCTGGTCATACCACCAGAGTGCCACTAAAGTAATGACCCAAAGTCCTGTGCCAAGGTGGATAGATCTTTTTGACAGCAAATCAAAGAGCCTCCCTTTACCATGTTAGTTGACTTGAATCTTTTAGATAGAATGTCTACGCTTGCTCCAAAGCCTTTCCATATCACCTGCCTTACTACATAATCACGAGGCTTCTCAGCATGGGGAAGCTGCATCAACCCAACAACTAATGGGGATTATACATGCACCAGAGCCTAGTTATCCTTGGAACTGATGTTTTCCTTTCCCACTCATCTCCTACTAGCCCTTGAAGTCTGAGCCACATAGTAGCTACACAGGGGACAAGTACCTAAGAAGGGAAGGCATACTCTTAATGGTAGTGTTGAAGAGTAAAAAGAGGAGATAGGCACAAAGTTCCACCCTAAGAAACTATAAGGTTAAGAGATCAGCTAGGTGGTCCAGTGGATAGAACACTAGCCCTGGAGTCAAGAGGACCTGAGTTTAAATCTGACCTTAGACCCTTACTAACTGTGTGACCCTGGGCAAGTAACTTAACCCCAATGCCTCAAAAAAAAAAAGTGAAATTACAAGGTTTCAAAATTCCTAAATGAGGAGGAAGCACCCTTGGGATGAAGCAGCTGCAGCAGTTGTTGCTACAGAGGGCAGAGAGGGTAAGAAATATCCCTGGAACAAGGTTACTTCTGCCCCTGTCACAAAGCGGGGCAGTAAGGCTGCTTCCACTGACACCGCTCCCACTGTGGGGATGAGGTGGTCAGAAGAAGTGATCCCAAGATATTGCTGCTGGTGCCTTTAAAATTTACCAGCCCTGGGTCAAAGCCTCAATCACTCCAGCCTAGTTATAGCTCTGCTGTTAGTGAATGAAGATCAGAGATTTTCTCTGTCCCTTACAGCTCTGATTACAAGAGGGAATATTGCCCAGCTCTGACCTCAGAGGAGCAGTGGCAGTTCCTGAGTCCTGAGGGTGATGCAGCAGTGGCTCCAGGCATAGGGAAGGAGTGGCAGCGGCTCTGGAGGGAATAGAGATTTCCCAGATTCCGTAGTCTGTCCTTATCTATAATGTTTGTGTTTGGGGAAGAGAGCTATCATTAGGAATTTTTTGTACAAGTACCACAAACTGAGCCTGGGGCAAATGGCTCAAAGTATACTCTAGTTATATCAGTCTGAGGGGCAGGAGGTGATAGAAAATCCTGCTTCCACTTCTGGGAAGGCTACCAAATGGGGTTAGGGGCCGAGGAAGAAGCAGGGTAAGAGAGGGATTCACCCTAGCCCACCATCTGTTACAGTTCAGTGGTATCTAACTCTTCATGACACTGTGGACCACAGCATGCCAATATTGGTCATGAGGTTTGCTTAGCAAAGATACCAGAGTAGTTTTCCATTTCCTTTTCCAGTGGATTAAGACAAACAAAGGTTAAGTGACTTGCCCAAGGTCATACAGCTAGTGTCTGAGGCTGAATTTGAACTCTGGTCTTCCTGACTCCAGGCCCAGTGCTCTATCCATTGAGCCACCTAGCTGCTTCAGTGCAACATCTAGTAGCTTCTTATTTTAACTAATGATATTCTTCCTAAGTGGTTGCTAAACTCTGCTATTTAGATTTCTCCTGGAGGAATCAAGTGTTATCCGTGCCTTCTAAATTCATAACTCTGGAGTAAAGCTCCCAATCTGCCCTAGATATAGTTCTGATAAAGACCATCTATCTACCAAGGTATAGAAGAGTTGTGGAGAAGAAAAATACTCTGTACCTTATGGTTTAGCCAAATTTGTCAGACAAATGTTTATTAATGTGCAAAAATTCTCCTTGGGGGGAGAGAGATTTTGAACTAATCAAATTCCTTCTGTTAACTAAGAAAAGCCCACCCCCTCTCAAGCAGTCTTTTGGTAATCATGAAACAAAATGTGATGAAATTCTACAACAATGATATGAAAGTACATTAAGTTAGGGTTTTTAGAATCACTAAACAGAGATCACTGTTAATGTAGACACAAACTTTGGCGAACTGTCTTTCCCCAAATGAAGGGAATGTTTTCTTTAAGTTAGACCCACAGTTTAAAAAAAAAAAAGTAGATGGGGAAGACACAGCTTGATTTTAATAAACTAGGGAGACACATCTGTCAATTTAGTTAAAAAGAAGACATCTCTGTTAATCTTCGCCTTCTTTAGAGAATTAAGTACATTTCCTCTTTTGATTATTCTATTCAAGGGAATCCAGAGAGGTTAAAAATACCAGATCAAGATTATTGTTATAATATACAATCTCCTCTGCTAGATTGTAAACTCTGTAAGGGTAGAGACTGTCTTTGTCTCCGTTTGTATCCCCAGCTCTTACCACAGTGTATGGCACATGGTAGGTACTTAACAAATACTTGTTTCCTTCCTCCTTCCTTCCACCATAAATGGAAGTATAAGAAGTATTCTTGTAGCTCTCCGGACTTTGTCTAAGGATCTATTCTTTATTTTATTTTATTTTTTTTTTTTGAGGCAATTGGGGTTAAATGACTTGCCCAGGGTCACACAGCTAGTAAAGTGTCTGAGGCCACATTTGAACTCAGGTCCTCCTGACTTTAGGGCTTGTGCTCTATCCACTGCACCACCTAGCTGCCCAGGCCCTGTCCTTTACTTCTGTCTACCACCTTCCCCATCTACTGTCCCTTTGTCTGTCCCATTTTTTCCTCCCCTCCCCCTTTTTACTTAATCTCCTCCCCTCCTGCTTCCCTGTTGGGTAAGATAAATTTCTATATTCAACTGATTGTGTATACTATTCCCTTTTTGAGCCAATACTGATGAGAGTAAGGTTCAAGGGATGCCCATTGCCCACCTTTCCATCTTCCCCTCCACTGTAATAGGTTTTTTGAGCCTCTTCATGTGAAATAATTTACCCCATTCTACTCTTCCTTTCCTTCTGCACCCAACGTGCTCCTCTTTCTTATCTCTTAGTTACTTTTTATGTCATTTCCTTAAATTCACCTTATACCCTTATCCTCTAAGTATATTCCTTCTAGCTGTACTATTAGTGGTACAATTTTTAATAATTACAAGTATCATCTTCCTATGTAGGGATGTAAACAGTTCAGCTCCATTGAATCCCTTAAATTTTCTTTTCCCTTTTTCCCTTTTCAGGCTTCCCTTGGGTCTTGATATTGGAGATCAATTTTTTTGTTCAGTTCCGGTCTTTTCTTTATGAAAGCTTGTACTCCTTCTATTTCACCGAATGACCATTTTTTTCCCTTGAAGCATTATGCTTAATTTTGCTGGATAGGTGATTCTTGGTTGTAGTCCTAGCTCCTTTGTCTTCCAGAATATCATGTTTCATGACCTCCTGTCCTTTAATGTTACAACTGACAAGTCCTGTGTAGTCCTGATGTGGCTTCTCGATATTTGAATTGTTTCTTTCTGTCCACTTGAAGTATTTTTTCCTTGACCTGATAGTTCTGTAATTTGGCTATAATGTTGCTTGGAGTTTTTATTTTGGGATCTCTTTCCTGAGGTGATCAATGGATTCTTTCAATGCCTATTTTGCCCTCTGGTTCCCTTGCGATATCAGGGCAGTTTTCCTTGATAATTTCTTGAAAGCTGCTGTCCAGGTCCTCCTTTTGATTATAGCTTTCAGGGAGTCCAATGATTCTGACCCAGACCCTGTCCTTTAAGAAAGCAGCATTCAGCCCAGTTCAAGTCTGGCCATAGAAAGAAGGTAGCTATTCAATTAAGTTTAACTTTGGAAATTTTAACCTGCATTTAGAATATCACATGGTGAGAGGATAATGTTTAGGGATACTAAGAAGGTAGAAGAAGGTAGGGATACCTAAGAAGGTAGATGTTTTGCCTAATGTGATATGTTACAACAAGCTTTCGAAGGCATAGTATTAACCAAATTCTAGGGTCAAAGAAAGGAAAAATCAAAGAGAGTGTGGCTGTCACAGTCAACTTACATTGATTGTTGGAAACCTACTTTGCTGGAGTCAAGGTGCCATGTGATAGTAATATAATGATGATGATGATGATTAGCAATAGTAATAATAACACTAGCTAGCTTTTATATAAGGTTTGGAAAGTGATTTACAAATATTATTTTACTCTTACAACAAACCTGGGAGGTAGTTGCTATTATTTTCCCCATTTTACAGATAAGGAAACTGAGGCTGAAAGAGGTTAAACAACTTTCAATCAATAAACATTTATTAAGCACCTACTATGCACCAAGACTGTGCTAAGTGCTAGGGATAACACTTTCCTAGTGAGAAAGCTCTTCTCCCCACTGTACAGAGATATATAGTTTGTAAAAGAGGGTACCCTGATCCCCACAGTTCTCATCTTTAACTATATTTACATTATTTGTTACAATTTCAGTTCAGGGCGTTTACATTACATGATCTCTAAGGTTCTTTCTAGCTCTGACCATGTGATCCTACTTCTCAAATAAACACCTCCCTCTTCCCCACTTCTCTATTGTTCTCCTGTTTATTAGGAAAGCACTCAATGATAATCTTAGCCAGGGAACTGGTCCTTAGGGGACTGTTTGTCTCTTAAGAAGAGCTTACATGTGTTTATGATCCCCTTTGAAGGATTCCCTACCCAGCAATGAAGCCTAAGTTTTAATAGAGGTTAATATTATAGACGTTAGAACCAAACATCACCCTTGATACTTCCCCTACATAATGGAGAGAAGGAGGAAAAGGGGGAGAGACAAACACACACACACACACACACAGAAAGAGGCAGAGACAGAGAGGAATGGGGCAGAGAAAGAGGCAGAGAGAGATACAGAGAGGAGTAAAGGCAGAGAAAAAGAGAGACATACAATCAGAGAGATAGAGACAGAAAGAAAAACAGAAAAAGAGACAGGAAGATAGAGACAGAGAAACAGAGAGACAGAGAGTAGTGGAGAGAGATAGAGACAGAAAGAAAAACAGAGACGGAGAGACAGAAGAGGAAGGAATGACAACATGCAGAACCAGAAAGCAACTCCAGCCTAGGAACAACCAGCAAAAGGAGAGGCAAGATATGATTAAGCAGGAGCAGAGAAACGAAATAAGGAGTGCTATCAGCCCTACAGGCTTGGAGCAGAATGTTCAGGCTGAGGCCACCGCTTGTACCCCTCTACTTAGCAGTTAGGGGAGTTCAAACAAAGGTCTAACTTTCCTCAAATTCCTCTACCAGTTCTTGTCTGTAATTGACAGACATTGTAATATAATACATTGTTTCTTTACCCAAATGCTTCTGGTAACCTGAATTTTACCTCAACCACAAAGAGACCAGAGTTAACTGGAACCAATTATAAACGTAAATTAAGGCAGAAAACCAAACTTATGCCTAAATGTTAGTAATTTTCCTAACCCAAGGGTTAGAATGATTGGAATTGTGCTTCAGTGAAGATGAGACCAGTCATAGTCACCCGCTGCTGGCTAACTGCCCGCTATGGGGCAGGCAAACCAGCCTAACCAGAGCAGTGATGCCAATGCAGAGAGAAACGGGAAACCATCACCACCCCCTGAACGAACTCTCACCACCCCTCTATCCTTGATGGAGACAACCCAGGACTGGGAACCCCAGAGTCTTGAGACTCTGCGTCCCCCATGTCCCCAAGAACATCGGTCCTCCTTTCAGACTAGGACCTTAATAAATGTTTTCCATTCATTAATTCATAATTTTTCATCTCAATGAGCTTCCTAAAATGGGGGGGGGACTATGTTGACCTGAGGGGGGCATTATATGTCCCTAGGTTTGGAAAAAAAAGAATCTAATTATTGTGTTATACTTAAGAAGAAAGTTGACAAGTTTTCTTTACTCTATCCTCTCTCTCTCTCCCTTATTATCAAGTTGGTGGTTTGCAGTTAAAATTCTTAGAATTTTTTTGGAGATAGGTGGGGTATGAATTCCCAAATAGTTATCAAAGTCAAGATTCATAAGAGATACATACCATTACCATTTGTTGCCTACTTACTGCTTGTTTATCCACAGAGCTCACTTCAAAGCAAATCTTTATATGTGTAAGTAAGGTATCTTCCACTGACCAATCACAATAAAGGAGCTAGGTGTCTAACTATAAAACTCAACCCAACAGGTGATCACTTTATGAGGTACTGCTCGACATTTGATTGAATCAAAAAGTACAGGGAGTTATAGAGAGAAAAGGAAGCCAGATGGGTCTGGAGAAGAAACTATAGGAAGCCTCAGCAACTGAGAAAGCTGGCATACAGGCAGATGTAACTAATCTGGAGAAAGGGGTCAGAAGGTGTGTTGAAAGAGTTGCATACATAATCAGAAGACCTCATGCTCTCTTACTAGATGAGCCCCTAACCAGGGAGGAAAACATGACCTCCCAAATCAGTCCATTCCATAATTTTTCTAATTGTTAGGAAGTTTTTGCCAAAATCTGTCGCTTAATAACTGTGGCTTGTTGTGGCTATCTAGAGCTAAACAAAAATGGTATGTATCCTTGACAAGGCAGTCCTTCGAATACATGCATGTAGTGTTGGGCGCGGGCTACAAAGATCTTTTTAGAAAGCAATAATCTCTGCTCTCAAGGAAATTACATACCTCTTTGGGAACAAAGAATACACACATGCATAGAAAATCCATGCAAAGTAAATACGAAGTAATTTTGGGGTAGTGTATTGACAGCTGAGAGGGGCTCAAGTAGAAGGTGGCACCTGAGCTGGCAGTTGAGGGGAATGAGAAATTCTAAGTGGCAGAGAATGGAAGAGGGAGAACCTTACTGGAATGGGAGACAGTCAGTGTGCAAAGACCTGGAGATGGAAACGGAATGTCATGTATCACATTCTTATCACTGGGAGATATTTAGCACTTTATCTAAACATCGAAGTAGCTATAAAGACTGAAATCTTATCAGATTCATTAACAAAAAAGGGCATAAAACTAATTGTTAACCTAGTTGCTTTTGAAAAAAAAATTAATAAGAGAACTGGGGAGTGGAGGTGGTGGAAACTGAGGTTCTTTTAAACTTATAGAAAAATGCTAAGTTCAAAGTCACTTGTCCTGGTGGTCTCCACGTTCCAGTTTTGTCAAGGTGGTGGGAAGGTGAGAGTGTTTTGCCCCCTAATCCCTCAGGACCTATTACTAATCAGTGATTATTCATTCCCCTTCCGATAGGAGTAGAAACACTTAGTAGATTTCCATTGCTTTATTCTTTCAGGGAGATGGACTATATCTTACCCAGTTGTGAACAAAAGCTTTTTCTTCCCTTTAAAATGAAAGATAATGTTCAAACTCAGCTGAGAGTTGTGATCACTCACTAGATATTAAATGAAGGTTAGGGGATTCTTGGGGAGGAAAGCTTTAATTACCCTTCCCACCTTTCTTTTAAGGACGTCACTAGACTCTTTGCTTTTGACTGGTATCTCGATTCCTTTCTCCCATTTCCAGTGCTGTGAGCTTTAATGCTTGAGTCCTTTTGACCTGGGGTGGTTCAAATCTCCATTCATCCCTTGGCTCCATTACTTAAGAAGGCCCAACCAATTATAATGAGGGTCAGGGTAAGGACAGGGTCCCATGCTATGGAGAATAGAAGGGAAGATTGTTCTGGGTGTGTTTTTAATATTAAAAAAAGTTTTTATTGTGAACTTACACACACATTCACAAAAAAGCATTTCCATGCATATACCAAAATGTAAAGAGGATTCTATATGAAAGTATGAATCTCTATTTCACAGTGCTTGTTTAAAATACTTTAACAAAATAATTTTAATTAGGGTTCTACAGCTGACTTTCAAAACTATTTTGTCTGAGTTTCCTTCTGAACTTCCTTCTGTCCTTTTCTGTGCATTTTTAGAGATGTTTCAATGATCCTCTTTTGGAGACATTGTTCTTGCTAATTCACCACCACCACCACCACATCACCACCACCACATCACCACCATTTCTGAGAGAAAGAAAGTGGGGAAAAACTTTGTAACAAGTAAGCATAGTTGAACATAGTGAATCCATATAGCGGTTATGTCCAAAAATATATCTCTGAACCTTGTGTTCATAACCTTTCTGTCAGGTGGTGGTATCATGATGCTTTGTCATAGGTCCTCTTCACAGTTTCAGTCCTGTCGAACTCTTCATGACCTTATTAGGAGTTTTCTTGGCAAAGATACTGTAGTGGAATCAAGAGAACAATTTATACAAAGATAGCAATAATGGGGGCACCTGGATGGCACAGAGGATTGAGTGCCAGGCTTGGAGTCAGGAAAACTTATCTTTTGAGTTCAAATCTGGCCTCAGACACGAGTAGCTGTGTGACCGTGGGCAAGTCATGTAACCCTGTCTGCCTCAGTTTCCTTATCTTTAAAATGAGCTGGAGAAGGAAATGGCCAACCACTCCAGTAGCTTTGCCAAGAAAACCCAAATGGGATCATGAAGAGTTGGACATGACTGAACACCAATGAAGAGTTTCCTTGCTGGTGAAGTTGGTGTAGATCCTATTGACCTGCCTTATTGTGGAGGTTTGGTTACTTTTCACTTTACTCAGACTTAAGGCGTGGATAACAAGTTTGGGCCTAGGTATAGTTTTTTTTTTTTCTCATCCTGCCCTTTTCCCAATTCTATATACTATGTCCTGAGGGGATAAATCCTCCAAGAAAAGAGCACATGACAAGAATATGGAGCATTGACATGGCTGAAGCATTACATTCAGAAAATGCCCAGAGTTAACGTGAAAGTTATAATTCCTCTAATTTCATTTGCTGTAACCTGCAAGAAGATTAGAACTGTTAAGAAGAAAGGCTAGAGTGCTTTGGGGTTAGGGAGGGATAAAAACAATGAAGAAGGGAGGGAATAGAGAAGAGAGAAATAGGTAAAGGAGAGGGTAGGGGAAGAAGAGGGAAGGAAGACAAGAGTGAGAGGATGGGAGAGAGAGGGGGCGAATAGGGAAGAAGGGAAGGAGAAGAAAGAAAAAGGGGATGGAGGAAGGAGATAAAAAGAAAAGAGAAGAAAATAAGAAAGAGGAGGGAGAGAAAAGGGAACCGGGTGGATAGGAAAGCAGTAGAAACTGGACAAGAGTGGAATGTGGCCATAGGAGAAAAGCATGTAATGAATAGAGTTTGGACCTTTTTTCCCTACAAAAATATACACCAAAGACAAAACCACACTATTTTTTTTTACACATGTGTGAAAGATCACATTACCCTACAATACAATCCTTCAGTCTTTGGCCAGAGAATTGTGTAGAAAGGGTTACACCTCATAGAGCATTGGTGGGGATAAACCTGCAGGTACATCCCATGGATCCTGGGCCGAGTTCCTCTAGCAGCTTCCTGAGATACCAGAGTGATTCAGCACTGAAGGCTTGTGTTTTCGAGGTTATGAAGCAAATCCCCTTATTGGTTAAGAGCAGGAAGAGCTCAAGAAAAAATTACTTTAAAAAATTACTCTTCTTTTGGGCTGGTGGGTGAAGCTGGGCCTGGAGTCCTTCCTGAGTTCAGATCTGGTCTCAGCCACATACTAGCTGTGTGACCCTGGCCAAGTCACTTAACTTTGTTTGCCTCAGTTTCCTCATCTCTAAAATGAGCTAGAGAAGGAAATGGCAAACCACTCCAGTATCTTTGTGAAGAAAAACGTCAAAATGGGGTCACAAAGAATTGGACATGATTTAAATGACCAAACAATAAAAACAAAGTACATTTCCAGGCTCCTTTCCCCTCTGCCCATCAGAGAGTGCTGATCCAAGTAGTGGCTACTTCAAGGCTAAGTAGGCAACATTTGAATTGCTTCTCTCATTACTCTCCTGCTCCAGCAATTGCTTCTGGTCACAAATGAATTTAACAACGTATTAAAATAAAGAACGAGCAAGAGGAAAAGAGCGATGAATACTCACTTCTGGCTCTTTTTCATTGTAACATATTTTCAAAGTGAATGAAAGAGCTTTCATTCCACTATGCCTTCAGGATGGAAATTAAATTTTTTAATTTTCTTTTGGTAAATTTTATAAATTTAATTTACTTTACAAATTAAAATCGGAATTTCCTATTTTCAGATTCAAGAAGCCTAAATAATAAAGTAGTATATCCTGTTTCTATAGTTTGTTGCCCCAAAGAATGTTATTGGTTAAAAACTATTTTTTGAGGGTGGGAGAATGATACCGAGTTTTCCAGTGCTTAAGCAGGAAGGTTTTAGCAGCTGTGGGAGCCAAAGGCTAAGGAGACACTCCTTTGGCCCACCACCACCCAAATATGCACACTCACGCAAACAGACCTCTACAAAAAGCACTCATTTGTTTTATGTTGGCAAGCCCTGTCACCTCCATCTGGAGGATGAGTGATGATGTCATTATCGTTGGAAGACAAGTGAACAGCCTGACAACTCAGCCGAAGGCAGCATAACTCTTGACATTTACATTCCAGACTCAAACTATCAGGCTATTATTGGTAGAACTCCTTAGCATAATGTACTTGGTCTTCCTAGTGACAGTCTGACATGGTGTCCATGAGAAGGAAATGATGATTTTCGTTTTGAAATTTGAATAGTCATCTGAATATAGGGCATTCAGAAAATGAAAGAGAAAATGTACTGACTCTGTGCCTAAGATCCAAGAGAGTTAGTTATGCTAACCACCACCGGCAAATTAGAAATGTTCTTCTAGTCAGACAAAAGAATGCAATTTACTCAGTCTTCTGGATGCTGAGAAAAAAAATTTGTTTATGTGAAAGATTCTTAGAGTAGGGAGAGTTTTGGATTCAATTAGCATTTATTAAACATCTATTATGTGCCAAGCACTGTGATAATCTCTGGGGATATAAAAAGACCGACCCTGCCCTCAAGAAGCTCACAATCTAATGGGGGAGATTATAAGCAAACAAATATGTACAAACAAGCCATAATAGAGGATACATATGCAATAATTAAAAGAGGGAAGGCACTACAATTAAGAGGAGTTGGGAAAGGCTTCTTGTAGAAGGTAGGATTTTAGCTGTTATTGTTGTTGTTGTTTACCCTTAGTTCTCAAAGAAGAGCAATGACATGAGGAGGGTGATATCTGGACTTGCCTGTGAATTAGATTTGAGTGAGGCAGAGCTGTGCAGAGTCATCAGCCTCTATCTTTCCTCCAGAGTCATTGGAGTCCAGTGGCAAGACAAGATCAAGATGACTGGAGATGGTCCAGGATGCAGTGGGATTTTAGCTAGTACTTGTAGGAAGCCAGTAGGTGGAGATGAGTAGGGAGAGTGTTCCAGGCATGGAGGGACACCAGAGAAAATGCTGGGAGCCTAGAGATATCTGGGAGGTCAGTGCCACTAGATCGAAGAGTAAATGGCAGGGAGAAAGGTGTAAGAAGAATAGGATTCAGGGCATGGGGAAATGGTGGGAAGTCACATAAGACTTTGAATGCTAACCAGACGATTTTGTATTTGATTCTAGAGGTGATAGGGAGACCTGAGCTCCAGTTGTCTCTCTGAAGTTTTCCAGATCAGTGGCCCTGGGCAAGTCATTTATCTTTCTTGAACCTGTTTTCTCATCTGTATAATGGGAATTATACTTCTTACATAATCTACCTCAGTGTTATTATGAGGAAAGTACTTTGTAAGCCTTCAAGTGCTAAAGAAATGTGAGTTATTATCTTTGAGTTAAAAACTGTGTTCCGATCATCCATTGCTTTATTTTGCACCTGAGGAATCTCAGGCCCAGACTTGCCCAAAGTCACAAAATAGTATATTTTTTTCTTTTTTGACAAGAAGTTTGTTTATTTTCTCTCCAACAGATGCTTCCTTCAGAGAGGATGGGCCAGCCCTAGCATTAGAAAGACCTGGGTTCTAGTTCTATTGCTTACATCTACTAGCTAGGTGACCATGGGCAGATCCCTTACCCTCTCAGTGACCCAAGCAGTTCTAAGATTGTTAAGTCACAGACAATTTCCAATCTGCATCAGAGGATGGAGTTTCTGCACCGGCAGTTCCACATACTGCTGGAAACCATAGGTAAACTCCCCATCCTCCGCACTGCCCCACCCCCATGGTGTTCATCCCTGTGCCTTTCCCTATTGATGTACAGAATAAATTTTGCTATTTTCCTGATAATCAATGAGTATGAAGGTGGAGAAAGGAAAGATGTTATGTTGCCAAACTGATTTGTCAGTTGGTTTGACAGTCTGAACCAGGAATTGGAGTATCTGTCCCACACAGTCCCATTTTCTGGTTCCTTCACAATAATATTTTATCACATTTATATAGCACTTTATGATTTTCAAAGTGCTTTTACACATGTAACCTCATGATCTTCACACAATCCCATGAGAGAGATGCTGTTATTATCCGCATTTTATAGAAGAACAAATGGAAGCCTGACAGGTTAAGTGACTTGCCCAAGGTCACTAAGTTTCTGAAGCAGGATTTGAACTTAGGTCTTCCTAATTCCCACTCTATATCTGCTTTCACAAATGTGTATGAGTTTCTAAGAATTCAGCACTCAAAGCTTGAGACCCTGCTGCACTACCATCCTCATTTAAAGAGAGGCATTGATGACCTCTATGTATTTTCGGAATAAATACTTGATTGAGATTCCATCAATCAATTCAAACAGATTAGTCCTGCCTGAGGTGTTAAATACACATGTATTTTGTGAAGTCAACATTTGATTATCTGTCACTTATATTTGAGCTTTAAAATGCATTAGGGTTTTTTCCTTGTAGTAGATTAAACTTTCTAATGATTTTGGCTTAAGCTAATATAGAAATGAGTTTGCATTTGCAGAGTACACACTGATTGGTGGGGGGTGGGGGAGAGACAGGCTACAGTCATTTTGGGTGGCAGGAGGACACCAGGCTAGCTGGGGATTTAAATTTTTCAGGGCATAATCCATATGCACATAGTAAAAAATTGCCAGAACTGTAATGACTCTATAGGAATCATCATTTCATCTTGTGATTGCTCACCCATTATTATGGTTTGTGTTCCATCTTAGTTAAGTGAAGGGATGCTTTTTCCCCCCATACTTGGCTGGGACCTTTCCATGACAAGCTCTCAGTGTCAACATTAGATCTGCTACCTGTTTCAATGACCAAAGATGAAGCGGCTTCTTTGCTCAGAATATTCTTGTCTTTTGACAGATTAGGCAATGTGCTATATAATGGAAAGGAAAGTGAATTGATGTTTGGAGGACTTGCATTCAAACACTACTATCATTATTTAATACCTGTATGTCTTTATACTAGTGTTGTGGGTTGATCCCTGTCAATACTTGCCAGAGCCACATGGAATTGATAAATGGCTAGGTTTGTTCAGTCAGTCTGGGACCCTGACTTTCTTTGAAATATAAGAAAGAAAGAATAGCCATGTTAGTTACAAGAGTCTTGTTAACTAACATGCTTCAGTGGTTTTTAATATATTGTGATTACTTTGCAGTGGTGACTTTATAATAGACTGTCAGGCAGTATGAGATGATGATCGCCAAGGGAAATAATGAAGAAAGAAAAGAGAAAGAAATCCCAGGATAAAGCCTTGGAGGACAACCATGGTCAGTGGGCATAACAAGGTTGAGGAATCAATAAAGGCATCTAAGAAAGGCCTGGTCAGATAGATAGATGGGTAGAGAAACAGGAGAGATCAGAGTCATGAAAACCTGAAAGAGAGAATATCCATGAGGAGAAGGTGGTCAGTCATGGGAGATGATTCAAAGAGATCAAGAAAGATAGAGTTTGAGAAATGGCTATTAGATTGGATAATTAAGAGATCACTGGTAAACTGTGATAAGGTTTACACTTGCCTCCTTTTCTTCAATCAATTTGTCAGTCTGTAATAATCCATTAACCAACTATTACATGTTTGGTACTACTCTAGCTGCTCAGGATAGAAAGAGAAAAATAAAACAGTACCTGCCTTCAAGAAGTTTACCTTCTTTCCTATGCACTTACAGGACCTAGCACAAAAAAGATTTGGGGGATAGAGGAGAGGATTTCTCCCTTTCCCATGTCAAGAACAGAAAATAGTGACTCACAGGAGAAACACAGGGTGAATGTCCCATGTTTTCCCAGGTCAACCTGAAGAGCAATTTCTGAGCTTCTAGGTCTTGGCTACCTGTTTTTTTTTTCTTTTTTCTTTCTTTTTCTGAACATAGAGAAGAGACTAGAAATCCTAAAACTGAACATTTCCAGCCTTAGGGGTTACCTTGTAGATAATTGTGAGTTCAAGAGTAGGGCACTAGTTTCTCAGAGGGAAAAAATTTCCTTAAACTATACAATTCCTGAAGGGGAAGAAGATCTTCTTGAGAATTGTTGAAGTTGAAGGACTAAAGACCTACCAGGAGCTAGGAAAGTTGGATGGACCCGGCCAACTCTGTTCCTGCATAATATTACTATGAGTTGCCCAGATGGTTTGGATTTGAGGAGAATGGGGAATATTTGTTTAGCAGTCCTGATAGAATCCTAATAAAGCTGCCCCCAGCCTCAAAATTCTAACTCTTTTTTGGCCACACTGAACAGTATGCCTACTGCCTCTAGCTAGCCACTGCCCCCAGATCTAATCCACATATTTGAACAGGTGTGTTCTTGTACCCAACCACAATCACATGATCCGTGTAGCCCAAGACAGAACCACAATATCTAACTATCCATCTTGACCACACAGGACCACAATAAGTAGCCAATCAGAAAGCAGCATGACCAGGATGTTTGACCCCCTAACCATAGAAGGGACCCCCCCATTACCTAATCCCTTAACAAACCCCTCCTGACTTTTTAATATCAATCATATTCCTATATTCTATGTAAATTTTGATTGTGTAATCAGCATCATATACTCTATAAAATGGTCTGTCTTGCCTTACTGAAATCATTAATTCCTCTAAGGAACTTAGCCACTCACCAAAGCATGAAACATTAAAACCTAAATAAATCTCTCTAACTGACTTGGAGTGGGCCTCAGTCTTTGAAATCCTTTGAGACATCTCACCTTATCACAACCTGACCCTCATCAGTCCCAAGAAGTGTTTTTATCTTCTAGGGGGAGTCTAATGAGTCAACAGGCTATTGGAATCTTTTATATTTCTGTATTTGTTCACGGCCCTTGTGAGTCCTTTGTATTATATGCATTTTCTGTGGTGGATGAAATAAAGGCTGGCCCATACCTGATACCCTTATTGTATACTGAGTGCCTGTACAGGAATTGAAGGCCCTGTTACTCACATTTGGAGAAACCTAGCTATGAGCTATAACTAAGCTCTATTCAGATTTACCCAGAGTTTTACTCCAGGGTGGGGTAACAAGCTAAAGAAAGTGACCTCCTCCCTTTGCCTCCCATAGGGAGCTCAGGTCCCCAGGATCAGATATAATCTGCAGAAGCCCAGAGTTCTTAAGCCATGGAAGATATTAGAGGAAGACCTCCAAGAGGATCCAATGTGGATCCTCTATTGAATATTCATGGAAAGGCATGGACAGTAATCAAAGAAAAACAGGTTAGGGAATGGATAGGGGTGTGCCCCCTAGAGGAAATACCCACATAGATTTGGCAGAAGTGCTGAAGCAATGATGTTTTGTAGGAAAAGGTTAAAGGACATAGTTTGGTTATGTGCAAATTTGAGGCTAAAGAGTGAGAATTCTTGGTGCAAGGGGTAGGCTTTTGAATAAGTCAGACACAACTGAGGAGAATGAAACTATAGACCAAAGTACTGGTCTGACTCCGTTGTTCTTTTGCCACAACACATCTGTAAGTGATATAAGTAGACTCAGCTCCCACTAAAAGCCATCTTCCTTGAGCCTCTGCTTTAAGAAATGAACCTTGAACCTTGCAGGCTCATATCTAACTAAAAATGAGCAGAACTTTTCCTCCCAGATTGCTCCTATTCAATTTCTACTACATATCATATCATGGTAGCTCTGAAATAGGTGGTTATGTGGGTTTTGAAAATGAGCTTTGGGATTAGGATGGAAATATTTGGAATCAACTCAGTTGAATTTGCATTTGTTAGTACCATCATGTAGTCTAACTTCTCATGATTATATTACCTACCAGAAATCTAACCCAAGCCCCCTCCTCCATTGTTCATCCCTTTGGTACTGTGACAGTTCAATGTTATCACAATATTTACATAATGCATGATATTATCAGAGTTTGGAGCCAGAGCAAAAATAGATTTAAATGTACTTTGTAATTTATTCATCATTCATAAAGACTCTATCCCTACACGCCCTTGTCACCTGTTTGAAAATGTCAGGACCCATGAGATCACTACTCAGAGAGTTCAGATTTCTCTTTGTTTTCTGTTCAAAATGGGCCGTGTGGCTGGGGTTGGGATTTCAGAAACTGCTCTTGCTTCATTACTATAGCTCTTCTGCTCAAAAGCTACTAAAAAAAAGGAAATATTTTCTATATCTCCAACTGGAATGTTTCAGTACTAGAAATAACCACATGAATCTTTTTTTTATTATATTTTATTCATTTATTTTGATTTATCAACAATCACTTCCATAGGCTTTTGAGTTTTAAATTTTTCTCCCTCTCCCTCCCCAAGAAAGCTCGCAATCTGATATAGGCTGTACATATACATCACATGGATTTTTTTAATGAGTAAGATTGCCTGGAGGATAAAGACTCAACCTACTGATTCTTGTTCCTTGAATTGTATCTTCTGATGGTCAAGGAGTACAACAGGTTAGAGAGCTTATAACACTTTCAAAGATGAGAAAAGTGGGGTAGTAGAAGGAGAGAAAGAGAGAGACATCCAAGATAGCATTTTATTTTTGGTCACTAGGTGACATAATGGCTAAACCACTAAACTGGAAATAAGGAAAATGTGAGTTCAAGTCCAGGCTCAGATACATACTAGCTGTCTGCCTCAGTTTCCTCAACTGTAAAATGAGGATAAATAATAGCCCCTATCTTCCTGAGGTTGCTGTGAGGATCAAATAAGACAATATTTGTAAAGTGCTTTACAAACCCCCAAATTCTATCTCAATGCTATTATTATTATTATGATTATTTCTAGGGAAATGAATCCTTTTCAGAAAAGCATTTTACATTGATTTGTCAATTTATGCCAGATATCTCCAACTCATCTTGCTTCCTAGTGAATATTCTCAGAAGTTAATAGGGCAAGTTAATATGGCTAGACTTAGCTGAATCCGTGGCCTGGTCAGTCAAAGCCTCAGAGGAATGAGATTTATAAATCGACCCCAGGGCTAGCACACAGTCAATAAACACCACAGGTCCTGCCTTCTGGGAGACTGAGCCAGTCAGAGCCTACTTTCGAATCCCTAGCCTCATCACTATACAGAAATAAGTGGATCCACAACAGAAGCCCTCATCTTCTATGACCCACAAAGAAGGATGAAAATAAGCCTGTCCACAAAACTCAATAAGGCTGGCTTCTAGGACTGTATTGTTCTAAGAACTCATTTAACTTATCAGCACTCTGAAAAATGCTCCAAACAAGCTGGAAGAGCATTGTAACAGGCTAGATACAAGGTCCCAATCCTGTGAGCTTACACAAATGAACCATGTGGATGTTGAGTGAGGATGTTTCCAGGCATGTATAATGGAGGCCCTGCTTTCCACTTCATAGTCGATACAGGTATTCTATGACTGATTGTGGTCTATGTACTGGCTGCCTTTTTGATTGTCTGCTAAGTCAGAATTAAGTATGCATACCAAAAGTTTCAGGCAGCTAGGTGGTGAAGTGGATAGAGTGCCAGACTTGGAGTGAGGAAGACTCATCTTCTTAAGTTCAAATCTGACCTCAGACACTTACTAGTTGTGTGACCCTGGGCAAGTCACTTAACCCTGTTTGCCTTAGTTTCCTCACCTGTCAAATGAGCTGGAGAAGGGAATGGCAAACCACTCTAGTATCTCTTCCACAAAACCCCAAATGGGGTCACGAATGACCAAACAACAACAGTAGGAGCTCATAGGGAGGTGTGTTTTTCTGACGAACATCATTCTACCATTAAAGTATGTCAGTCAATCATCAGGAGTTACCAGTGTCATCTTAGTAAGGGCATGGTAGTCATGATTTTTGGGGTGATGCCCTTCAGGGCCTAGACAAAAGACAACACCATGTATTCTCATCCAGGTAATTAGGGAACTCATCCTGATCAAACTTCTTCCCCACCTTATATAGGTATTTCTGGAATCAGTGAATGGATGAATTCCCAAAATTAGCACTTCTTCGTGTGATCCACTGCATTGCTGAACTGGCACAGTCTGTTAAATGAGATATCTTGGCACCTACCTCAAATGAGTACTTTGTAAACTTTGAAGAGCTATAGAAATGTCAACTACTGTAATAGTTGGATGTGACAGTTTACTTAATTTATATGTTCAGGCCCAGCATATGGCTAGTGGTGAATGAAAGTTAACAAGACCCAGAAGTGAAAAAAAATAGTCAATAAACTAGAGACAGTAGAGATGACTGGCTGTGGTTATAATTGGAGGTGATTTTGGTTTTGCTCTATGTGTATATTGAGATTTTAGTTTTAGTTTTTGGACCAGATCTGTGATTTGTTGTTGTTTGTCCTTTGTTCTCAAAGAGGGCCAACTACATCACAATGTCATTAGGAAACTTCTCTTCTACTAATGGAATTAAATGAGATATTTTAAAGGGCTTAGCCCAGTACCTGGCACATAGTAGGCGCTTAGTAAATGTTTGTTCCCTTGTTCCTTCCCTAGCAACGCAGGTCAATAACTACTCTCCTACTTAAAGTCTCAGCCCCTTGAGGGAATTGAGATGTCAGATGATTTGTCCAGCAAAGTCAGCATGTGTAACAGATACGCTATGAATTTAGGTCTTCCTAACTACTTATCCCACCTCTCTATCCATAATAAATATCCTCTAGACCAGGATTTTTAAAATTTTTTGTCATGGACTCCTTCGGCAGTCTGATGAAGCCTATGGAGCCCTTCTTAGAATAATATTTTAAATGCATATAATAAAATGCATAAGATTACAAAGGAAACCAATTATATAAGAATAATTGAAATACATCTATCTAAAGATAGATCTCTATATTTATCTATCTGTCTATCTATCTATCTATCCATCTATCTATCCATCCATCTATCCATCCATCCTCATGAAGCCCAGGTAAAAACCCCTACTCTGGTCTATGCTGTCTCTACACAATTAGAGGAAGGGCCTTTAATCATTTTGTCAATGTATGAGCCATCTCCTAGATACCAACTGGGTACACAATCATTCACTTCAATGGGCTGGCCATTTTGTTTGCCTTTATAACAGAAGGGTGGCCACTGGTTTCACTTTGTACTTTTCTGCTTCTCCCCAGAGAGTTTTCTATTTCCTGTATGATGGGTAGAAAGGATGAATTCAAGTCAGGTTCCTGGTGACACTGGCAAAGGCCAAACTGACCTCATTACAAGCTGCTTTGGTGATCCAAAGATTGGTTCTTCATGGTAAATATATTTCTAATGGCTTTCCTTCAAAGATTATGTGTCTATTTACATCTGTCTGAGTGAAATGCCAAATGTGAAGTACTTTGAATAGGATTTCATCAGTGAGCCACTAAGCAAATATCGGGTCTCTAGACTCCACAATGCCCTCACATCTCCACACACAAAGTCTGCATGCATGACAGGCAAAACTCACTCTCTTAGAAATAATGGACAAGGCAACAGATTTTCAGGTTAAATGCTAAACCTGCAAATAAGACTTGCCTAGGGAAAATACATAACAGCTGTGGCCAGGGTTTTTTAGGGGAGGAGAGAATTGAAAATAAATGCTGGAGTGAGCATGAGAAAAAGGCAAGGTGGGGGGAGGGGATCAAAGTCTCACATAAAAGTGGTAGAAAAGACTGGGAAGGACAAGAGATAACCGTCAATAGGACTTGGGAAAGTCTAAAAATCCTTGGTTTAATGTAGTCCATCACATCATATAGGTGTGTCAAACTTAGGGGTGTGGGAAACTATTGTGATTGCTAGTTAACTGAAAAAAGTTCCCTTTTATTTTTTAGGCAATTGGAGTTAAGTGACTTGCCCAGGGTCACATAGCTAGTAAGTGTCAAGTGTTTGGTCTGAGGCCAGATTTGAACTCAGGTCCTCCTGATTTCAAGACCAGTGTTCTATCCACTGTGCCACCTAGCTGCCCCCCTTCTTTTATTTTTCTAGTTCACTTCAGTTATGGCCATAGTGAATAGACGCTGATTTCTGGATTCATTTAAATTGTGTGCAAAAACAAATTTGGCCCTGGAGAAGACTGGATAAAATACACCTCCCTCTCCTCTTTGCAGAGGTGGGGGGCGGGGGAGGAGCTGTGGGTATGGAATATTTTATATACTATAATCTTAATTAATATTTTGATTGGTTTTGCTGATTTGCCCCCCCCAACCTTTAAAATATTTTTTTTCATAAGTGTGAGGATGAGAGTTGAGTTATTCAATCAACTACCCCCTTTAGCCCTGACACCTTTATCAGGTGAAAACAAAACTTGATTGAATTAGTTTGAGATATGAACCAGGTGTGACAAGATGGTTTTGGTTTTTTTTTTTGGTTTTGTTTTGTTTTGTTTTTTGCTCGTGCCTTATGAGGTTGGTGTAAAACCAGGAAGCTAGGGAGGAACTGAGGATTCAAGTGAGTGGTGGGCTAGGAGAGAGCATTCTAGCCAAGGTCTGCTAAAGAGGTCACGTAGGAGGGGAAGGAGAGCCCGATGACCTAGGCCTTGATTTTGTTCTCTCTTCCTCCCTTTCCTCCCCCAATCTGGAAGAGGACCTTGTGAACTTCAGGAGGCCAGAGAATTTGTACTTTCCCCATCATTGTCCTAGTCCTAACAACATCCCTGGAATAGCTGATGACAGTGTCCGTCTCAGAAGGTAAGGACAAATTGAACTTGATAAGGAAAGGCAGATTCAAGCCTTTACAGGATAGATACCCAGGAGAAAAATTACACCAGACCTAAGGGACAAAGTTTAAGGATTCTAGCAAAAAGACTTTCAGGAGTGATGCTATCCTCTTTGCCACAAGCATGGTAAGCTTGTGTCTTATTTCCCCAGGTTCACCCAGAATATGGAACTTCAGTTGAGTCTTGAAGGAAGTAATAGTGTTTAAGAAGGAGAGGAGGCAGTATTGTCCAGGCATTGTCCAGCCACTGCAAAACGTATGGAGGTGGAAGACAGCATTGTACAAAAATATTGACACAGTAATGCTTCATCATAACTAATATGTAGCATTTTAGGTTTCTCAAAATTATACACACACACATACATAATATATAAACTTCATTTGATGCTCACAACAATCTAAAGGTCGGCGATATTAATAGCCCCACTTTACAAATGGGGAAACTAAAGATGAGTAAGGTTAAGTGATTTGCCCATGATCATGCAGCTAGTAAGTGTCTGAGGTCACATTTGAACTCAGATCTTCTTGATTCAAGTCTAAAGTTCTAACCTTTACACCATGCTGCCTTTTTTTTTTTGTCCTTGATCGATTGAACGCCATAGTCTCCCAAGAACTAAAATTGGTATGACCGAAAGGGCAATGGAGAGAGACGGCAATGTAAGTAGGGCACAATGTATTACCAGTGTTGATTTGCATTAAAGAATTCATGTGAAAGATATAATCAGGAGAATATATGATCAGAAACTAAAATCAGCTGGTCTCATAGTAAGGGAAAAGTGTTAGGTAACAGATGCACTTTGAATGATGAACTGATATTCAGGAAATGGCAGAAACTCTAGAGCAGGAATTTGTAAATTTCTTTCTTCAAATATTTTGATAACTTTTTCAATATAATTGATTATAATCCTAAGTGTTTTATTTTGTGCCATAATTCTAAGAAGTAGTCTGTAGGCACCATTAGACGAAGGTTAAGAAAATCTGTTTTAGTTAGAGAGTAGGAAAAGAATTCAGTGATTTAAAGCCAAGGGAGGAGAGACTTGGAAGGAGGGAGTGATGAACCATGTGAAATATAGCAAAGGTGGAGGAGATGCTAGGGAAAAGATCTTTAGATTGGGAAGGAGGTCATTGGATTAAAAAGAAAATGTTAATCCTGCCCTAGATGCAGGTCTTCAGTGTGTTGCTGTAGATGACTGGATGAGGAAGTTTAGAAGGTGTGAGATCTTGCCAGAGGAAGGAATAACCACATAGAGGAGATCATGGATCCAGTCTAGTCTTTAAAGTATAAACAAGTGGAAAAACTTGCTACGTGAAACTATTTCAGCTTGTGTGTATGTGTTTGTATTTCTTTTCATCTGGAAAAAATTTGTCTATCTAGAATATGAGATTCATGGTGCAGGAACAATCTCACAATATCAACCAATACAACTGAGAAAAAAACTATTCCTTACCCAAAATCAACTTCTTACGGCACCATTTTTGAAGAATAGGCACATTTGTATCCTAAATATTAGCATCAACCATGAAATTAATTCTAATTTTGCCTCATTTATTTTTTAAGAGCTGGGAAAAACTCCTTTCACAGTAGTAAGAAGGCCTAGTGCTTCTGGTGAGGAATTTGTAAAGGAAGGCTGGAAAGGTGACCAGGGAACAGATTATGGAGTCTACTACATACCACGCTAAGGAAGATGAATTTTATTCACTAGGTCAGTGATTCCCAGTCAGCAGACTGAAGAGCACTGGATTGTCAGGGGAATGGGACAGGAAATATTCAATATTCCCTGAATCCAAACTTCACAGAACAAATCCCCTTAATAAGAGGATTTGTTCTGTAAAACTTGGATTCAGTCAAAAGGCCACACCCAAGGAACTGGAAGGCCACATGTGGCCTTCAGGCTGCTGGTTCCCCATCCCTGGAATATTGTAAAGGGTCACCAATTTTTGTAGACATCAAGCACCATTTCTATCTTTTATTACCTCCCCCCAAAATGCAGCATGGCAGTATGGTAAGTAAACAAAACGTTTCTCGAATGAGTGAATATCTTATACATTTATTTGTTGCATTTTTTCAAATATGTATGTAGATGCTTTTGTGAACAAAGGGAGAAAAAACACTAACAAAATGCTAGTGGTTGTGCTATGCTGTTGGCAGATAAAGAGAAAAATATTGTAGTCTCTGCTCTCAAGGAGCACATAATCTATCAGGGAGATAAAATTCTAATATGATATTAGAGTGCATTCCTGGTGATAGTGTCCAGAATGAGGAAAGTGATGTTCCCCTTGTATGTCAATCAGACCTCTTCTAGGACACTGTACTCAGTTCTGGGCATTGTATTTTAGAAAAGACATTGATACCCTGAAGATCATGCAGGGGAAGAGGATGAGAATTGGCTGAAAGACCTTGGGTTGTTTAGCCTGAAGAGAAAGGGACAAAATAGTAGTCTTAAAGGACTGACTTTTGGAATTGGGATTAGATTTGTTTTGCTTGGAGTAGAATCAACGGGTGAAAATTGCAAAGGAAGATACAGGTTTAATGCATGGGGAAAACCAACGTGGAAATGGGCTGCTTTGGGAGTAGGATTCTTATCTGTGAATGTCTCCAATGGATGCCACTTGTAAGGCATGATTTAGAGGAGATTTATTTCTGAAGATGGATGACTTCTGAGGTCCCTTCCAATTGTAAAAGTAGGAGATTCCAGTTCCATTGAAGGGAGGTGAACAGAACCAAAAAGTGGTTGATGGATTTATAGAATGGCAGTATGTTGAAGGACAAAGGTGTCTCCAGGTGGGTGAAGAACAGTAGGTATTATGGGAGTGGGAGAGGTGGAAGGTAAAAACAAGGTATGGTTAGAAAGCAGGGGAGAAAGAGCAGCTAGGTGGCTCAGTGGATAAAGCACCAGTCCTGGAGTGAAGTCCTCCAAGGACCTGAGTTCAAAGCTGGCTTCAGGCACTTATTATCTGTGTGACCTTGGGCATCTGACTCAACCCCAATTGCCAAAAAAAAAAAAAAAAAAAAAGGAAAAAAGAAAATAGGGGAGATCTAAATTTAAGACTTTGGGACTGAAACAATTTCAAAATATGACAGGTTATGGAGGTAGAGGCCATAGAGATAGAATTGGTTGAAATAAAGTGGGGATGGTCACAGGTATTTTATAAACCTTAAAACAGAAATGTTGTTAGTATAGGACAGAGGTTAGCAGACTCCACCCTGCTTGCAGCCAGTTTTTGTACCCAGGAGCTAAGAATTGTTTTAAAGTTTTAAATAGTTTTATTGTATTTTAAAATGCCAAAACCATTCTTGGCTCTCAGGTTATACAAAAATCAGCAAGAGCCAACCCAAGGAGAAGATAAGAGATTCCCATAAAGGTGTGGTGAGTTGTAGATAGAGGGTAAAGAAAGAAAATAAACATTTATGTAACCCTACTGTGTATCAATCACTGTGCTTAAGTGCTTTACAATTATCTCATTTAATCCTCAGAACAACCAGAGAGGTAAGTGCTATTATTATTCCCATTTTATAGTTGAGGAAACTGAGGCTAACAGAGGTTAAGTGACTTGCTCAGGGTCACATAACTAGTATGTGTCTGATGCTGGATTTGAATTCAGGCCCAGCTCTCCATCCACTGTGGTACTTGGCTGCCATATACCTGGGTATGAGTGTGGGTGGGGGTATGGGGGTGTGGGTAGTTATTTCTAACTATCCCTATCTCCTATACCTTTTATTAAGGGGATTTGTTCTGTGAAGTTTGGATTCAGCCAAAGGGTCACCCTTGAGGACCTAGAGGGCCACATGTGGCCTTGAGGCTGCAGGTTCCCCACCCCTGTCCTATACTAATATAACATTGTATAATATGTCAGTATAGTAAGATATAAATATATATATATGTATGTATGTATGTATAGTGATTATATTGTTGTAGGGACCTTCGCCAATGTAAATGAAGGCATTCTGTGCAACTCTTAAGTCTGGGGTACCGAGAGGTTAAGTCAGAGGCAAAATTTGAACACAAGTCCTGTTGACTTTGAAAGGCTAGCTCTCTTTCCACTCCGTAATTCTTTCTCTCTATATGGGTTATTAGTGTGGATACTGAAGTCACAGAAGATGAATAACTCAAATTTCTTTAAGGTTTATAAAGCACTTTTCTCAAAAGTACCCTGGGAATTAAATAGTCCAAGTATTATCTGTATTTCAAGCTTGTGGTGGCACAGTGGATAGAACACTGGGCCTGGAATATAGAAAACTTGAGTTCAAAAATGACCTCTGATAGTCAACCATGTGACCCTGGATAAGTCACTTAACCTCTGTTTGCCTCAGTTTTGGGGGATAATAACAGTGCCTACCTTGCAGGGTTGTTGTGAAGGTCAAGTGAGATATTTGTAAAGCTCTTAGCACTTTGCCTGGTGCATAGCAGGTGCTATATATAAATGCTTATTTCCTTTTTCCCTCTACCAATTTTACAGATGAGGAAAGTGAGGCTCACGTGGATGAACTGGCCTGGCCATGATCACGTAGTGGTATAGACAGGTATCAGTACATACGTCCTCCAATTCCTTTACTCACTGAATAATTTTGACCCTCTATGACAGCATGACATGGGAGTGGAAACTCATTTCAGTTCAACATTATTAAATAATGACTTTATGCAGGGCACTGTGCCAGGGAGATGCAAAGTTGGGAGGAAAATGGAGGTTGATAGAGGTATACCCTTCATTTTAAATTATTTTTGTAACTCAGATGAAATCCCATATGGCTACTCTTGGTTTCTGAGAACGATGAAACAAATTTCCCTCTTTTTAGCATAGAGGTAATGAACTATGGATATAGAATGTTGCACAAGTTGTCAGATGCAGTTGCCTTGGTGTTTGGTTTTATATAATTGCTTTCCTTCATTATTTGGACTTCTTTGGCTCCCTCCACCATCTCCCCCCCCCCCCCCCCCTTACAGCTCTCTTTTGTGTGTTGTCTTCCTTTATTGGACTATAAGCTTCTTGAGGGCAGGGACTGTCTTATTTCATAAGAGTTTAGCACAGTACCCGATACATAGTAGGTGATTAAAGTTTATTGAGTATAATTGCTTTTCTTTGTTATTAGGAAGGGTTCTAAGGGGGGCAGGAATTGGCAAGTATTCTTAAAAAAAGTAAAACATTAAAAAAAATAGAATCGGGAAAATCTTTCTGTAGGTGGCATTTTAAAGTAACACATTGAAATCAGAATATTGTACTGAGATGATGATTCTTATAGGGCAGGATTTCATGCTTTTTTATTGTTTAATACACTGCTTGTCATGAAACATTTCTAGTCTTGCACACTGGTGTTGGTTAGACCATCTTTTTCTTTCTTTTTTAAATTAATTAATTTATTTTTAGTTTCCAACATTCACTTCTATAAGCTTTTGAGTTTTAAATTTTCTCCCCCTCCCTCCCCACCCCTCTCCCCAAGACAGTAAGCAATCTGATATAGGCTCTACACATACATTCATATTAAACATTTTTCACATTAGTCATGTTCTAAAGAAGAATTAGAACAAATGGGAAGAACCACAAGAAAGAAGAAACAAAACAACAACAACAAAAGCAAATAGTATGCTTTGATCTGCATTCAGACCCCATAGTTCTTTTTCTGGATGTGCAGTGGACAGCATTTTTCATCATGAGTCTTTTGGAGTTGTTTTAGATCCTTGCATTGCTGAGAAGAGCTAAGTTTATCAAAGTTAGTCATCACACAATGTGGCTGTTACTATGTACAATGTTCTCATGGTTCTGCTCACTTCACTCAGCATCAGTTCATGTAAGTCTTTCCAGGTTTTTTTAAAATCTGCCTGCTCATCATTTCTTATAGCACAATAGTATTCCGTTGCATTCATATACTACAACTTGTTCAGCCATTCTACAACATGTTTTCTCTGAAGAATATGTGAATTAAGTTTTAAGTTATCCAAATGAAGTACAAATCTTTTTTTCAGACAAAATTATATAAGATCTAAGAATAAGAATATATTTATTAAAGTCTTATTCTTGTCAAATCTTTAATATTAAAATGCTAACTTTTTTTCAAATTTCTTTATGAATTTTAAGATATTCCTACTTGGGTCATTTCTTATATAGTCCCAGTAAACAGGCACTTTAATAAATGCTTGCTGACTGATTAATGAACAAAGAAGACTGCCTCAACTTTATGCATAGTTGTCTCATGATCCAAACTAAATGGATTTTCATTTTTTGTTCATCACTAAATACTACTCCCCAAATCTTCTTTTACTAGTTTTAAGTGCTACTAATTTGCAAAAATGCTGCTCCCAAATAAAATTTTCTTTTAACTGGAAACTTGTGCTTTCAATGGAGTGCCTGGAATGAGAGGACCATGTGAATGTCTGTTTTGGGGTTCTATGGAACTTTCCTTCATCAGTTTGTTCATGTTCTTTTGGTCCTCCTTCAAAATATATCTCAAGTTCTGTTTTGTGTCTTCCCCTTTTTTTGATGTCTTTGGGATATAACTCTAGCAGTAGTATTGCTGGATCAAAAAGTATGCACAATTTTATAGCCCTTTGGGTATAGTTCCAAATTGCTCTCCAGAATGTTTGGATCAGTTCACAACTCCACCAACAGTGCATTAGTGTCCCAGTTTTCCCACATCCCCTCCAAAATTTAACATTTTCCTTTATTGTCATATTAGCCAATCTGATAGAGAGGTGGTACCTCAGAGTTGTTTTAATTTTCATTTCTCTAATCAGCAGTGATTTAGAGCATTTTTTCATATGACTATAGATAGCTTTGATTTCTTTGTCTGAAAACTGCCTGTTCCTATCCTTTGACCATTTATCAGTTGGGTAATGACTTGTTTTCTTATAAATTTGACTTGGTTCTGTATATATTTGAGAAATGAGGCCTTATCAGAGATACTTATTGCAAATGCTTTCCTTTTTATTTTGGTTGCATTGGTTTTGTTTGTGCAAAAGTGTGTTAATTTCATATAATCAAAATTATTTAACATCTTGTAATACTCTCTATTTTCTTTGGTCCTAAATTCTTCCCTTATCCATAGATCTGACAAACTATTCCATGCTTTCCTGATTTGCTTATGGTATTATTGTTTATGTGTAAATCATGAACCCTTTTGCCCATATCTTGGTATATGCAGTGAGATGTTGGTCTATACCTAGTTTCTGCCATACCGTTTTCTAGTTTTTCCAGTAGTCTTTGTCAAATGAGCTTTTGTTCCAAAAGCTTGGATCTTTGGCTTTATCATATACTAGATTACTGTGGTCATTTACTATAATGTAATATATAACTAATTTATTCCACTGATCCATCACTCTATTTCTTAGCCAGTTCCTGATTTTTTGATAATTACCACCTTATAAGGCAATTTGAGATTTGATACAGCTAGACCATCTTCCTTCACATTTTTTTCAGCGATTCCCTTGATATCCTTGAGTTTTTGTTCTTCCAGATGAATTTTGTTTTTTCTAGCTCTATGAAATAATTTTTTGATAGTTTGGTATGGCACTGAATTAATTTATTAATCAGATTAATTAACCTAGGTAGAATTGTCATTTTTATTATATTAGCTTGGCCTACCCATGCGCAATTAATATTTTTCCAGTTACCTAGATCTGACTTCATTTGTGTGAAAAGTGTTGTGTAATTGTGTTCATATAGTTTCTGGGTTTATCTTGGCAGATAAACTCCCAAGTATTTTATAATGTCTACAGTTATTTTTAAATGGAATTTCTCTTTCTATCTCTTCCAGCTGGATTTTGTTGGCAATATATAGAAATACTGATGATTTATATGGGTTTATTTTGTATCCTGCTAAAGTTGTTAATTATTTGAAGTAGTTTTTGAGTTGATTCTCTAAGTACACCATCATGTCATCTGCAAAGAGTGAGAGTTTTGTTTCCTTGTTGCCTATTCTAATAACTTCAATTCCTTTTTCTTCTCTTATTGCTATACCTAACATTTCCAATACAATATTGAATAAGAGGTGATAATGGGCATCCTTGCTTCACCCTTGAGCTTATTGGGAAGACTTTTAGCTTATCACCGTTACAGATAATGCTTGCCAATAATTTTAGATACATACTACTTAACCATTTTAAGGAAAGCTCTTTATTCCTATGTACCCTAATATTTTTAACAGGAATGGATATTGTATTTTGTCAAAGGCTTTTTCTGCATCTATTGAGATAATCATATGATTTCTGTTGGTTTTGTTGTTGATATGGTCAATTATGTTTATAGTTTTCCTAATATTGAACCAGCCCTGCATTTCTGGTATAAATCTCATTTGGTCATAGTGTATGATCCTTGTGATATATTGCTGCAATCTCCCTTCTAGTATTTTATTTAAAATTTTTGCATCAATGTTCATTAGGGAAATTGGCCTATAATTTTCTTTCTCTGTTTTGGCTCTTCCTGGTTTAGGTATCAGAACCATATTTATGTCATAAAAGGAATTTTGCAGGACTCCTTCTTTGCCTATTTTCCAAAATAGTTTATATAATATTAGGGTTAATTGTTCTTTAAATGTTTGGTTGAATTCGCTTGTCAATCCATCTGGCACTGGGGATTTTTTTTTCTTAGGAAGTTCATTGATGGATTTTTTTTCTTCTAAGATTGGGTTATGTAAGTATTTTGTTTCTTCTTCTGTTAATCTGGATAATTTATATTTTTGTAGATATTCATTAGTTTCATTTAGATTGTCAAATTTATTAGCATATGATTAGGCAAAATAGCTCTTAAAAATTGTTTTAATTTTCTCTTCATTGGTGGTGAATTCACCCCTTTCCTTTTTGATACTGGTAATTTGATTTTCTTTCCATTTTTAATCAAATTAACCAATTGTTTACTTTTATTATTTTTTCCCATAAAACCAGCTTCTAGTTTTATTCAATGGTTTTCTGGCTTTCAATTTTATTAATATCTCCTTTGATTTTTCAGGATTTCCTATTTGGCATTTAATCAAGATTTTTAATTTGTTCTTTTTCTAGTTTTTTTAGTGGCATGCCCCATTCGTTGACCTGCTCTATTTTGTTGATATAAACATTTATACACATAAACTTTCCTGTAAGTACTGCTTTAGCTGTATCCCATAAATTTTGATATGCTGTCTCATTGTTGTCATATTCATTAATGAAATTATCAATTATTTCTATGATATGTTCTTTGACCCACTTAGTTTTTAGTATTAGGTTATTTAGTTTCCAATTAATTTTTTAATCTATCTTTCCATTGCCCATTATTGAATTTAATTTTTTTTTTTTGCATTATGATCCGAAAAGGATACATTTACTACTTCTGCTTTTCTGCATTTGGTTGTGAGGTTTTTATATCCTAGTACATAGTTGGTTTCTGTGTAGGTGCCATGTATTGCTGAGAAAAAGGTATATTCCTTTCTGTTCCAATTCAATTTCCTTCAGAGATCTATCATATCTGTTTTCCAGAATTTTATTCACCTCCTTAACTTCTTTCTTGTTTATTTTTTTTTTTGTTAGTTTAGCCTGGTTCTGAGAGGAGAGTGTTAAGGCCACCCACTAGTATAGTTTTATTGTTTATTATCTATCTCCTTTAACTCATTCAGCTCCTCCTTAAAAATTTTAAATGCTATACCATTTGGTGCACATATGTTTAGTATGATATTACTTCATTGTCTATGGTGCCTTTCAGCAAGATATAGTTTCCTTCCTTATCTCTTTTAATTAGATTTATTTTTGCTTTTCTTTGTCTGATATCATGATTGCTACCCTTGCTTTTTTTTCCCCTGCTTCAGCTGAAGCATAATATATTCTGCTCCAGTTCCTTATCTATACTTTGTGTGTGTCTCTGTGATGCAAATGTGTTTCTTGTAAACAACATATTGTAGGAGTCTGGTTTTTAATCCATTCTGCTATTTGTTTCCTTTTTTATAGGTGAGTTCATCCCATTCACATGTATAGTTATGATAACTGTGTGGTTTCCCTCTTTGCTATTTTTCCCTTGTTTGTCACCTCCCCCCTTACCCCACTCTGTCACTTGTCGTGTTTTACTTCTGATCACTGTCTCCCCCAATCTACCCCTCCCTTTTATCAGTCCCCCCCCACCTCTTTTATCCCCATCCCTTTTTTACTTCCTTACAGGGTAAGACATATTTCTGTATTCAACTGAGTATGTTATTCCCTCTTTCAGCCAATTTTGATGAAAGTTAAGGTTTAAGCTTTGCCCACCCACCCCCATCTTCCCTTCCATTATAATAGCTCTTTAACGCATCTTTTATGTGAGATATTTTTACTCCCCCCCATTCTATCTCCCCCTACTTCTAATGCAATCTTCTTTTTCACACCTTTATTTTTTGGGGGTATCATCCCACCAAAGTCACCTTCCATCTGTATCTTCTTTCTACATATATTTCTTCTAATGGCCCTTATAGTAATAAAGTTCTTAATAGTTACAAATGTTATCTTGTCATATAGAAATATAAACAGTTTAACCTTACTGCATCTCTTATGTTTTCTCTCCTTTTTTTTTCATTTTTATGTCTCCTGTGACATGTTAACAGATTATCAAACAGCATAAACATTCTATTAGATTGCCTTTGCTCTGAAATGAGCAAAACCAAATTCTCCTTTTATTTAAAGAAAAATCAGTTTTTGATTACCCATCCTTCACCACCTCTCCCTGTCTCATGATCTGATAAGGCAAATCAAATCCATCCCTCCATTAGTGGAGATCTCAGAATTTACAGAAGTCCCAAATAACTCCATTTTGGGGGCCATTCTGTTATGGTACTCAAAAAATAAATGAAGCTTAAAAAACTTTACAAAGATGATTTGCCACATTTTTCTAATTTATTTGAATTTTTTTTAAACTGGACAAACTTCATAAATACATTATTTAAGAGTACAGCAGATTATTTCTCATTCATGAAAAAATAATGCTTTCCATTTTTTCACATTTTAAAATGTTTTTGTTTGCTTTCTCAAAAGAAGATTTCAAGAAGAAAGTAATGATGGCTGAATTTACAGAATGTCCATGTAGGAGTTGCATTTACAAGAACCTGATACAGAAGCCTATCATTTGCCCCTACAAATAGAGCTCAGTGAAAATATTTAAACAGGCTTAATTTAAACACCCCTCCCTCCCATTTGCTCTACTTGGAGAGTAAGGAAGTATTTATTTTTTCAAGTATTAGATTTACTAATTTTTTTTTGTTGCCAATTTTACACATTACAGCATTTAAAACCAAGACATCCACCTGAAAAATCATGCCCATCATCCCAGTTAGCCCATCCCTTTCAAATCCCAGTGCATTTGGTCTTTCAAAGAATGCAGAATATATTGATTTGCTAAGAAGGAGCACGTTTGGAAAAAGCCATTTAAAAGTGCCAAGTATGTGAAGCATGACTTTTTTTTTTCTATTGGCAAAAACTATTAGAAAGGCGATCCAGTCTATTCCCCAAGGTTTCTTTAGCTGGTTTTGATAAAGTCTCTTCAAAAAGATATTCAAGAAATCTTTAGAAAACTGGAGAGGAAGGAAAAAAAAAAAAACACTCCTTCATAGCATGGAAGGAATTCCATTAACTGTAGAAATGCTTATTAAACTTCACCTTTGGTTCTTCAGAAGAAATGGTCATATAACTTCTATATTAGGAGACAGGAAAAAGAAATATGTTATGACAATCACATGAAAAACCTGCTCAAAGAATATAAAATCTACCAGTTGGGTTCATATATTCCTAAATTCAAAAGATCTGCAACAACCACCAGGAAGACAAAGAGTCTTTAATTTGTCATTTCTGTGTGCGTGCGTAAGTGTGTGTGTGTGTGTGTGTGTGTAAAATAAAGACACTTATGGCAGAAATGCAAATTAGAAAGTGCCACAAAGGGGCCCTAGTGCTAACAAGAGACAGGCATTAGGTGCCCAGAAAACATTTGAAAAGAGAGCCATCAGTCACATTGCCTAAATTCAGAGAAATGGAAAACTGAATGGAAAACTTTTCTTTGATTCCATGCAAAAAGAAATTAGGAAATTGTATAGGGATGTTTTCTAGCACATAAGGAGAAATAGTATTCTTCCTAATGGTTTAATAATAGCCAACAATGTAGAAGAAGGAAGTGATTTGTTGACCAGGATCCTACCTGCCACATTCAATGGCCTTTTTTCAGTTTTCATCCTCCCATGACTACTCAGTGTTATTTGACACTGTCCATCATCTATCCCCATTTACTGTGCAGTCTCTTTGGTTGGTTTCAAAAACACCATATGCTCATTTTTCCTAATTATTCCTCTTCTCTCTCTTATGACTCCTCATCCTAACCCAAAGGTCCTGTCCTTGGATCATTTTTCTGTCTATTCTATCTTTCTTGTTAAATTCATTCACTCTTTCAGCTTCAGGTCTCATGTCTGTGCAGTTCACTCCCAAATCTCTGTCACTTGCTCTGATCTCCTTCCTGAGCTACAGCCCTACATCTCCAAATGCCTTCAGGACATTTCTATCTAGTTGGATTTTTTTTTAATGGACACTTTAAATTCGACAGGTCCAAAGCTGAGTTTATTTTTTCAAAAAACAAAATTAAAAACCTGCTTTCTTCTGACTTGAATATTTCCATCTCTCTCCTTCTATATCCAATTATTCATCAATCCCATCTCTGCAATGTCTCTCAGATCTGTCCATCTCTTCTCTTTCCATTTTCAGCATCTTGACATATAGGTCCTCATTACCACCTGCTGCAATATTCTCCCAATTTTCCATTATCCCCCCCCTTCATTCTTCATATACAGTTCACAGACTAGTGTTTCTTATGCATAGATCTTTGGCTTAAAATACTGTCTACTAAGTAAAGGTAATTTTTTTTTAGTCTAGCATTCAAGGCCCTCCACAATCTGATGTCACTGTATTTTTCCAGGTTTGTTTCAGGCCTACTCTACTCTCCAGCCAAACTTGGTTACACTCTGTACCCCATGCTTGGTATCTTTCTGCCTCTGTTGGCTTTGTTCGTTCTCCCTACCCTCTCAACACACACACACACACACACACACACACCCGAAATTCCTGTCCCTGGCCTGACCATTCTAGCTCATTTTCCCTTTTCTTTCTGTGACTTTGTTGGGCATTCTGCCTGTACTTATGTATCATTTGGTTTTATACTTGTTTGTGTTCTAGACTTGTGTGACAGTGTAGGCTCCAAGGGTAGAGGCTCTGGGTCTTACATAAACCCAGGAATATCTCTAGGGCTCTGTGTAGAATAACACATGTTTGTGCAACTGTTTTGTGTAAATTTTTTTTTTTGAAAGACCTCAGTCTCAAGTCCATCTCAAACCTAAAACACCAAAACCATTAGTAAGTATTTATGTTAGCAGGTTAAACATCCATTCCTCATTATGGTTTTCTTCATAATGCATTAAGGATCACATGTGAGATAGTACAAAACAAACCTGCGTTAGCAGAGCGCTAAATGGAAAATAAAGAAAGTGTGAAAGGAAAGGAACACAGCAATTAAGTCCTTTTGTTCTGTGTTGTTTTTTTTTCTTTTTTGAACCAAATCTGTGATTTCATTGGTTTAGGGAACTCCCTATAAGGAAACTTCCCCAACCAATTGAGAGTGGTGTTGCCCTGAAATTTAGACTTTTAGCTGTGTGAAGAACAGGACCACACAGCTAGCAGATATCAGAAGAAAGCCTTGAGCCCAGGTCTTCCTGACTCTGAAACTAGCCCTCTACTCACTATACTATACTGCCTCTATAGTCCATTTATTCTTAAGTCCAAAGTGATGGGACTAACTATATGACCCCATCACAGAGTCATACAATGGGCTGCCACCTGTTATAATGGCAATACTTGGTGCTGACAGTAACTACTTGGGATTAGGCCGAGGCACGTGACACTGACTCTTCTAATAGCTGCTCCTTTTGAGCAAAGGCTTCTGGCCATCCGTGAGCCTTGGAGATTGTGGCACAGAAAAGGGCAGGTACTTTCAATAATGGCTGCAACCCCTAATCAAAAGGCAAATTTCACAGCTGTTCAGTGTGGCAAGTTAGCTACACCTGCCTAAAAAAGCCTGTTCAAATAACTTAAAATCTGAGACTAGGACTCACAGATTCTTAAATTCAAATGACCTGTACCAATTGCCATGAAGACAAATTGTAGTCTTTGCTTTAACTTGTAATATTGCATCATTTCATGGGCCACATCAAATAGATCAACAGGATAAGCATTTCTTTGTGACCTTTGACAACAAAGGAAAAATGATACATCTATGGGGGATACTTGGAAAAGAAGGCTTAGGTGGTCCATGGTGGCTACACCTAACTCTCTGAACAGCTACCACGTTGAAGAGTGAGTAGATATCCACTGTGGCTCTAGAGAATAACACTAGAAACTAAATTTGGGCACTGGATCTCACCAGCCATTTAGCCTTCCTATCCATGAAAGGAATTCCCACTGCAACATAGTTGGCCAGCAGTTGTCTAGCCTCTTCTTGCAGCCTTCCGCGGAGGAAGAGCCCACCGCTTCTCGAACTAGTCTATTCTACTTCCAGACCACTCTTATTGTTGGACAGTTTTTCTTGACATCAAACTTAAATTTTGCCCCCTTGCAATTTCCAGCCATTGTTCATAGAACTAACCTAATCCCTCCTCCAATGGCGGTCCTTCAAATTCCTGAGGCCAGTTATCCTATCCCCCCTGAGTTTTCTATTCTCCAGGCTATATAGGTAGAAGAAGCAAGGAGGCAGATTTCAGGTCAGTACACAAGAAAGAAAAAGTAAACCCCAAAATGAGCTTTCAAATAGTGAGCTTCTCCTCATAAATGTTCAGTTTAAACAGAGACTGAATAATTGAATATAATTTAATTTAACAAAAAAGACAAAAAAAACCCAAAAGAATCCTTGACTTCAAGAAGCTTACATTCTCTTGGGGGTGCACAATAGTTTGGTCTAAAGCAAAGTCGGAAGAAAAAGGAGCAAGGGAGAGATGGGACAGAGTGCTTTGAACATTAGAGGAGGGAGGAGATGATCACAACTAGGATGAATCCAAGAGGGCTTCACAGAGTAGGTAAAATTTAAAGCTAGCCCAGTTAAAATTTAAAGGAAGAGGATTACCAAAGACGGAGATGAAGAGGAAACGGTTTCCAGGATTGAAGAAAAAAACTTGTGCAAATACAGGAAGGCACAGATAGAGCAGGGATTCCTGCTTTGAGTAATTGGTTAGTGGAAACCTTAGAGGCCATTCATTCACCCTATTGTATGTTGTCTTTTACAACAATTTTCAGGGAAGTTTACATACAGTTATAAAGCTTTGAACTCCAATACACAAGGCCCTTCAGGTGACACCCGGGGCAGAGCTTACATAGTCTCCATACCTTTCGTAAGGTACCAGCCAATTGATTTTTTCAGAAGTTTTCTGACAATTGCAACAACTGGTCCTAGGCAAACTTACCTGCTGTTTGCTGTGTCTGAACACTATCTACCTGAGGCAATGGCCCAAGAGTCCCCTTATCATCAAAGGCTAAAATTGGATTCAAAGGAATTTCTGGGCTTCCATCACTGTCCGTGATATCCAGTCTGGATGGTTTAGATCCGATGGGTAAGTTTATAATTTCTTCAAAGGTGTCATTATGAAGAGTCACTCCATTTTCATTTGGTTGATTTTCAGTATTGAGGGTACTAGAAAACATTTAAAACGACATAGTTGTAGAATAAGATTTAATGTTGAAACAGAAACAGGCATTTATCTTTTAGGGCAGCCAACTACTGCTTCCTAAAAAGGACTTTTTTGTAACATTATTCATAATTTTATTAGCAGCATAAATGGTAATATCAGCCAAGTTTTTATTTCTCAGTCAATGACAGTTTTGCTTTTTTGACAAAGACATAGGAACATAGATTTAGAGCTGGAAAAGACCTCAGAGTTGTGAAGGATCTCGTTTTCCAGATGAGGAAATTGTGACCCATGTGACATTCTCTGTGTCACATACATAATTAAACATCAGACCCACAATTCAAACTCTGTCCTCTGACTCTAATTCTACTCTGCCTCTCTTTTTAGGCCCTTATTTGAATGGTGATTTTTTTCCGCATGCTAAGGAACTTGATGAAACTAAAGATCATAGCAATTATAATAATGAGCACAGTTTTGTATTTTAAAAACACGTTAAGCTTTTCAAAGGATTTCGAGTGAAATAAGAAGTATGACTATGATTCGTTTCATTTTAGAGATAAAGGAATAGTCTCAGGGAATTGGTCACACAGCGACTCCATGTTGGAATCAAGACTTCGGCCCAATTTTTTTGGGCTGAAGACCCAACTCAAGAGACCCAACCAAGAAAGTCAAGTGTGTGACCATTTGACTCTTGTATCTAAATGTTATTTTCATAGTGCCACACATTATTCACGTGCTGTTACTCTGGCTATTCAACATGGATGCTTGGTACTACCTGGCTATCTTGTCATCTTTATTTAAAATCCCTCCTCCCGTTTTAAACCTGCTTTACTACCTTCCTTCCCAAATACTCAGAGGAGAACATTGCCCTCTGGCTATTTGTTCTCAGAGCTGTATTTAACCCTTTTCTTTTCTATGACCCAGATTTAAGTAGTCACTAAATTTTACCACTTTTCTCTCTTTATTATCTTTCAGTTCCTTGCATTCTTCTCAATTCCCACTAGTAAACTTCTGGACTAGGGACTAGTCAGTCATCTCAGGACATGACCCAATGCCCCATCTCTAAAGTGATGTGGAAAAATAGGACTTCCTTGACAGGCATTTTGATCATGTCTTTCTACTGCTCAAAGCCCTCCTCCATCTATATCTATCCGTTGGGAGCAGAATCTGGACCTGACATTTATGTGCCCTAAGCAAGGTTTGAAAATTGGGTCCCCTGTGAGTTACTGTCCACCAAAGACTTTGAACCTTTATGGCAACTTGACAACACAAGGCACATACCAATGTACTGTGGAGAGTAGGATTTTCTGATGATAAAAATGTGCACATAAAAATGTAATATTAAAGTGTCCCTCATCGCATCCCCCTGCTATGAGCTGTATACCCACTGCCTCGTCTACTCTTGGTCGCAGCTTTATTCAAAATATAAGACAGTGGGATTTCTAATCACTCCGTCCCACTCCCTCAAGACGCCCAGGTCTTGATGCCCATTTTCCTTGGAGGGGCCCTCCCACCTTGTGCCATTGCCTCTAGCCTGGCCTAACTCCAGTTACTCCCCAGTTACTCCCAAGGAAAAAGTGGGGCTTCCTCCAATCTGAACAAAAGGGTTTTCATTCCTGACTGGTTTCCAAGGGAGAACAAACACTGCTGTGTTTCTATTGATCACCGCATATTTTAAACTGGATTACCAAGGCAACTGTTTCTTCCCCAGCATCCTTTCCCCCTTCCATCCTCAAAGTCTGTAGAGCGGACCCTGGGAACTAGGTAGTCTCACTTTCATACTTGGCAAACTGATGGAATCTTTATTCAAGTCCTGGGCATAAAGTAGGTGCCAAATATTTGATTTTTTTTGCCAATTAATAAACATAAGTACCACTAAGCACGTAAGCAAGAATAATCTACTAGGGGAAATTATGATTTCTGCAAGGGAAATCATATCTGACTAATCTACTCAAAGTCCTTAGAGGAGTAAATAAAGCATATGACAGAGTTCCACACCAAAAGCTATTTTAAAGGAAATCGGTTGCATTGGAATTGTGGGGAATGTCTATCTCCCCAACCCCCACCATGATAGGCTTGAGACAGGAAATAAAGGAATATATAAGAATTAATGTGTGTGTGTGTGTGTGTATGTGTATGTGTGTGTGTTTTTAAGGGAAAATTGGCCTAAGTCTGTTGGGAAGCTCCAAGAAATTCTAAAGACAAAAGCAGAAGTTATTCTGATGAGGGGGGTGAGGGAGGAAAGGAGCTGATGTGGATACACAGGGAATCCACTGACCAAACTCAGATTTTTAAAAGATGTGTATAGATGATGGAAGAAAGAGCCAATAACAAGGATAAATACAGATGAGAAACACTATCTTGTAAAAATTGTGCCAGCTGAAGCAAGTGATGAAGGCTGTCAACCAACCAGTTGATTAACAAGCAAATGCTTCTTAAGTTCCTATTATATGCCAAGCAGAGAGTTACATGAACACATGATACAAAGACAAAAACAAGGCAGTCCCTGCCCTCACGGAGTTTGCATTTTATTGGGGAAGAAAACACATATATGGGTATATAAAGAATATATGCAAAATAAATACAAGATAGACTTAAAAGGGAGGGTACTAGTAGCTTGAGGGAGTCAGAAAAGCTTCATGTGTTAGAAAGTGGCACTTGAACTGAGTTTGGAATGAAGGCAGAGATCCTAAGGAGCAGAGAAGAGGAAAGAAGGAGGCATGGAGATTCTGGTATGGGCAGTAAGTGTAAAGGCAAAGAGAAGGGAGATGAGATTTCTTATTCAAGGAAGAGAATGTAAAACAACATGGCTGGAGTACCTTAAAGGGGAGAGGAACAATGTATAAGACTTCAAAAATAGTTTGGGGCCTGGCTCTGAAGAGCTTTAAATGTCAGAGATTTCTATTTGGTCATAGAGATAACAGGGATTTGCTGCAGTTTATTGAGTGAGGAAAGAGGCAGGATAGTAGCTAATATGACCATGTCATCACTTTGACAACTGTGGGGAGAGACAGAAACTAGATAGAAGACTACTGCAATAGCCCAGGTAAGAGATGGTGTGGACCTGAATGAAGATAGAGGCTGAATGAGTGGAGAGGAGACGTGTGGCAAGAGGTGTTACAGAGATGGAAATGACAAGACTTGGCAATCATTTGAATAAGGGGGAAGGGATGAGTGAAAAGCTGAATGTGACACCAAGACTGCAAACCTGAGTGCCTGGAAAGAGGATGGTGCCTTTAACGATAATAGGGAAATTTGGAAGAGAGATGAGTTTCTTGTGTGTTCAGTCATTTCAGTCATGCCTGGCTCTTCATGACCCCATTTAGACTTTTCTTGGCAATGATGCTGGAGTGGTTTGCCATTTCCTTCTCCAATTTATTTTACAGATGAAGAAACTGAAGCAAACAGGGTTAAGTGACTTGCCCAGGGTCACATAGCTAGTATCTGAGGCTAGATTTGAACTTGACACCTCCAGACACCAGGGCCAACATAGCTGCCCTGAGTTTCTTGGGGAAAGATAATAAATCCTGTTTTTTACAAGAAGTTTGAGGTGTCAATGGAGTATCCAATTCAGAACATCCTATTTGGCAGTTTGTGGGAGAGCAGTTTCGGCTGGATATGTAAATACTGGAATCATCTAGACAGAGATGATATTTGAACCTATGGGATCAGATTATAACATAGAAGAAGAAATAGGTCCTGCCCCCTTCTCCCCCTTAAAGCTATGTCGGAGGTTCAAGGTAGGTGGAATGATGAAAACAGATGATGGAAGAGAAGGCAGAACCACTCAACTCTTTATTTTGCTTCTGTTTTTGCTTCTTGGAAGTAGAATGATTTTTAGACTGAAGCATAGAACAAAAACGTAACAAGGAATATAAACTCAACTAAAGGGAAACATTTATCAGACAGCATGTCACACTCCTTGATGACTTCAAGTCACTCCTTCTGACATACTGAAACAACCAGCAGATCAATGATTTTTATAACACTTTGGAAAAGTGCCACAGGACTGGAGAATATCAAATGTCTACTACTCCTGACAAAATTCTAGAACACACTGTTAAGAAGAAGGTATATAACCACTTAAGAAGGGTAGTGGTGATCACCAAAAGCCAGCATGGCTTCTGCATGAAAAGTGTCAGACTAACCTAATTTCTTTTTCTGATAGGGTAATCACTCAGGTTGATCAGGGAATGCTGTATGCACAAATACACTTAGATTTAAGCAAAGTACATGACAAAGTCTTTTCTGTTGTTTTTTTGGATAAGGTAGAGGGATAGGGCTAGATGAAAAGGTGGATTTGTAATGACCAAATGACAGAGTATGCATTAAAAGGTTGATGTCAGCTTGAAGGAAGGTCTCTAATCCAGCGCTCCTGGGATGTGCCCTTGGCTGTGTGCTGGTGAATATTTTTTTTATCAGTAATTTAAACAATGGCATACATGGCATGCTTATGAAAATTACACACAAAGCTGGGTGGTATAAATAATGCATTAGACGACAGAGCCGGGACACAATGGAACCTCAATGACTGCATCCAATAATGTGAAATTCAACAGGGGTAAGTGTAAAGTTTTGTGGCAGTGTGGAGAAAGAGCTGGTCTCTGATTGAGGACAGTGCAGGTTTGAGTCCTGTATCTGATATATACAGGTAACGTGTCTCTGAGCAAGTCATTTAAATTCTCAATTTCCCAGGCTACTCCTTAGAGCAGGTGCTGATTTGTACTGGTAGAAGGAATATCCTAACAGGGAGTTCCTTACACCAATAAAATCATGGGTCTGGAATTGGAAAAAAAAAAAAAGTGAAGTTACATATTTAGGATTCACGAATAAATTTAAATGCATACTTGGGGAAGCAATATTTCCTTTTGAAAGAGTTCCTGGGGCTTTGGTAGGCTGGAAACATACTATGAGTCAACAGTGTGACAGGGTACTCTAAGAAGTTCACTGTATTCTAGGTGGTCTGAATTAAGAGGAAAAGCACCCAGGATAAGGGGATGGTTCCACTGTATTTTGGCCTGCTTAGGCTACATCGGAAATATCATGTTCAATTCTCAGTACTGTATTTGAGGAAGGACATTGGCAGGCTGGAGCCCATTCAGAAGAGAGGAACCAGGGTGGTATAAGAACTGGAGAATATAACACATAAGGAATTTTGAAGGAAATGGGACTATTAATCCTGGGGAAGGGAAGAGGAAGAGAAAGGAATAAGCATTTATATAGTGCCTACTATGTGCTAGGCACTGTGTTAAGTGCTTTACAAATATTACCTGATTTGATCTTCACAACAACCCTTGGAGGTAGATGCTATTGTTACCTCTATTTTATAGATGAGGAAATATAGGTTAAGTGACTTGCCCAGGGTCACAGAGCTAGTAAGCCTCTGAGTCTGGATTTGAACTCGGGTCTTTCTGACTCTAGGCCCTGGTTCTGTCCTCTGAACCACCTAGCTGGGGAAGAAAGTACTTGAGGCAGGGTAGATATGATAATTATTTTCAAATGAAAGGCTGTCATGTAGCAAAGGCATGAGATAGGTTCTGCTGTAGCCTTAGAAAATGGAACTAGGAGCAATGGATTGATCTAAGTGGTGGACAGGTGGATTTAGGCTTAAACTAGGGGAAAGCTACTTAAATAGTACAATTGAAAAGTGGGGGATGGGAGACTGGGGGTGGTTAATGGGTCTCTCTCCACTGAACGCTTTTAAGCAAAGGCTAGACAGTAAACTTTTTGGGGATATAGAAAGTTTTTTGGTTGGACTTGATGTCCTCTGAGGTCCCTTTCAGCTATTTGGTCCTATGATTCTGCCTGAGTCAAGATCAAACTCATCTGCCTGCAGTTCCAGACTCTCCACAATTTGACGCTCTACCTTCTCAGACTTGGCTCACACCACTCCCCTCAACAGAATTCATGCCACGAATGGACTAGAAGACGTATACCCCGAATACGCTGCATTCTTTTCTGTTTTAATGTTTCTAGTCATCCAGTTTCCTAGGCTTGAAATGCCCTCTCTTCGCTTCTTTCTTTTGAATTTCTTACCATGCTTAAAAGGAGAATTCGCATACTACCTTTTTCATAAAGTCTCCACTGATGATTTCTCATCATAATAATAATCTCTCTCCTTAGGTATTAGCAAAGTGCCATATGAAGTTTAACCTTATGTGCCAAGGCATTATAGTTATATGTTCATGTGTTCTATTCCTCTCAAGACTGGAAGACTTCTGTTTGTTCAGTTGAACCAAACTGAATCAACACCCCTCCAGTGATAGGAACTCACTATTCCACTAGGCTTCCCTTTCTGTTGGACACTACTAATTAGAAAATTCTTCCTGTTGAAGGTATGTTGTCTCTTTAAGGCCCTTTTTCATATGGAGCAAGGAGTGATGACAACAAATCAATCTCTACCTTCCTTTAACTTCTACTCATTGGTCTTATTCCCTGTAGAGAAAGGCTAAGTTAAGTACTTCTTCCATGACATTTTTTTTCTATCTTTCATGACACAAAGGGCATGGTGGTATAGTGGAAAGAAAGCTGGAGTAAGAGTCCTCAGACTAAAGTTTGAAGATGGGCTCCATTGCTACCTATGGGAACCACCTATGGAAACATAGACAAGTTACCTAATCTTTCTGGGGTCTCAATTTCTTCAAGTGTACAATACTGAGGTTGGCCTACATGACTTCTAAGTCTGCTTCCAAATTTAAATCTGTTATGCTCTGACCTGTCCTTTTAAAATCATCTCATCTCCAGTTACTTCAACCATCCTTTATATGACATTATTTTTATGATGACCTTTTTACAAGAAGCCTTCCTCAATCCCTCTGAATTCTAGAATCTTCCCTGTTAATTATTTCCTATTTATCCTGAATATATCTTGCATTGTATATATTTGTTTGCGTGTTTTCTCCTCTATTGAATTGTAAGCTGCTTGAGGGCAGAGACTTTCTTTTATCTCTTTTTGTATACCCAGTGCCTGGCATATAGTAGGAACTTATTAAATTTATATTGATTGATTATTGATTGACAGGGATTCCCATCCTTCTTCCTTTTAATTTCCTTCATTCATGTTCCAGTTTAAAAAACATAGACCTTCCTTAGAAATGTGGTATAGGGAGCTGAAGACCATTAATATTGTCCATGTGATTTAATGACTTCAGAGTATGGGGGAATACCAGGCTTTCTTGTTCTGCATATCACTGTATACTGCTCCCAATGCAGCTGAAGGTTATAGTAGCTATTTTTGGCTGTCACACTACTATGCTGGTTCATCTTGAATTTGTGACCTACTAAAACCATTCAATTTTTCCATGTAACCTACTCTCTAGCCATGTCTCCATTATCCTGCCATTGTGTGGCTGCTTTTTTGAGCCTGGGTGTAGGATTTTACATTTATCCCCAACTACATTTTGTTTTTACTGGAGTTGGCCTATCTTTCCAGTTATGGTTTTTTGTTTTTTTTTTTTTTGGTATTCTGAGTCTATTCTCTATTTTTCTCTATGTCATTCACAAAGTTGAAAAGCATGCCATCTCATCTAGATCTTCATCTAAATTACTGATAAAGATGTTGAAGAAAACAGCTGAGGATGGAGCTGTAGAGTAGAGGCTACCTTCCAGGTTGATACTGGTCCACTGATTATTTTTTTCTTTTTTAAATATATCGAGATATATGTATGTATGTGTGTATGTATATATATAAAACCTTATTTAAAATTCTCCCCATATCCCTCTCCCAAGAGAGTTTAAAGAAAGAATTTTTAAAAGAAAAAGACAAATTACCCAAACCAATCTGTCCGTGTGTCTATAAATCTGAAAACATATACAATATAAAACAATCATGAAATCTTTCACCTCTGCAAAGAAGAGGGGGAAAAGTATCCAGAATATTCTTATTATAATTTTTTTTTTTAAAAGACATATTTAGGTACAATGGGATAAACACAAGCAACCAGATTGTGCAATGGTTAGGATCATTGGACTTAGAAATCAGAAATCTTGTTTCCAAATCCTGCCTCAGAGACTAGATGTGGCATGACCCTGGGCAAGTCATCCAAGCTCCATCTGCCCCAGTTCACCCATCTGCAAAATGGAGCCATTAGACACTGGTCCACTGATTCATATTTTTTTCAAAATAATTAAACCAGTTATAGATCCACCTAACATTTCTCCATCATGGCTATAAAATGCCTTGTTGCAATAATCTCTGGATTTCGGTCCAAAAATACTATGACCAGTCTTTAGTTTCATAATCATTTTTTAAAAAAGAGGTGAATTTGGAGTGATTTATGTTCATAGACCTATGTTGGTTCTCTGTAATTAAGTTGTGACCACTGTCTAAGTCAGAGACTATCTGATAATCTGTTCCAGAATTTTGCTGAGGATAGAAGCAATCAATACCTTCAGGCTACAGTAAGATAGCCTACAAAATGAGTAACCCCTTGGGCATGAAGAGAATTAATCTCTGTTAGGTATCGAAAGTTGCATATCAAGCATATAGCATTTTTTTTTTAAATGACCCTCCCAAAGTACTTTCTGGCTTTGAGAAAAGGCTCAGTATTATTAATCTGATAATTATCCCAGTATTATATAATTAAGCCTCAGGCCTACTTTACTCATAAAGAATCACATGGCAAGTTCTTTGAAGCAAGAACAAAACCATACTAATGGTGTAAAAAAGACTTGGCTAATGTATAATTTAGTTCATTTATTAGTCAAATATTAGAACTATCATTGTACTCTGCATCTCCTCCATTAAGTATGGATTTCTTTGAATACTTAAGAATCCGTGCTTTTACTTTTCGGTAAAAACATTAAGGATTTTCTTACGGAGTAAATCGGATAGTTATGTGACAGTCATTGAAAGGCAAGGATGTTGTTATACTATAGAAATCAAGGTGTGCTTTAGACTGAGAAAAAGCTAGTGTCTAATACATATCAAAGGTAATTATGAACTGGCTTTGCATCATTTATTCAACACAGCCAAATGATCATTATTAATAACACCCTGGGCAGAGATAATCTTGTCAGTCTTGCAAGGAGTAACAATTCCACAGGCATAAAGAGATAGCATCCCACAGTTAGTATCTTCCAATTAGTGCCAATCACACTATAGAACATCATATGGGGCAAGTGTGTTTGTTAGAGGATTATGGACAATTACGTCTGACAGCAGAAAAAAAAATCAGCTATTATAAAATAATTTGAAGACCTTCAGGTCTCAGCAGCTTCTAATGGTTCTCATCCTGGCTATAGAAAATAAAAGCTCCTACTACATTGGCATGCTGTACTGAGAGAGATTATTTTAGATGCTTCAAAAATGAATTCTAGAAATCAGAAAAACGCTAAAAAAAAAACCTTGTTACCAGCCTTTGCTTAGCTATAGTTCAGAGGGTTGTCAATATTTTCAACAGCATTATTAAATATTTCTATAATTCTCTGGGGTCACACACATACAAGCACAAAATATGTTGGGGCTGTTTTATATCTGAAAAAATGTGGCTGCAAATATTATTGATATTCACGCACAGGAGGTGAAAAGGACATGATCTCCATGTAACCTGGAGTATTTCCCAGATCACATGTCTATTGTTGGCAGTTAATTGCTACAACCTGCCCTGTCTTGGCTAAGAGGCACTGCCATCAATACACCATATAAATGTGGGTTTCTTAAATTACTCATAATGGTACAAACTTAAGAATCATTCTACTGTAATCTGGCATCATTCAAGGTTGACAAATCACTGAGGAGCATGAATATGGTTCTGGCGAAGTTAGGCTACATGAAAAAAAAACTAATCAGGTTATCTTTTGCAGTTCTCTTTAGCATTCCAGGCTCAAGATAATACATTTAAATATACAAATAATAAACATTTTTCTTTCTGAGGAATGCAGCATTACTAACTCATTCTCTTTTGAAAATCGATGAACCCAAAATAAAGAAATGTTCACTGTAAACTACCCAATAGACAAAATGTTCAAAGTAGCCAGGTGGTGCAGTGGATAGACCACTTGACTGGAGTCAGGAAGACCAGAGTTCAAATCAGACCTGGAGCTGTGTGACCCTAGGCAAGTTGCTTAACTTTGGTCTGCCTCGGTTTTCTAATCTGCATGATGAGAAATGAGGATATTATTCTCAATTAAAAGAAGCAAAGTTACACATTTAGGCTTCAAAATATAAACTCAAGAAATACATATTAAAAGGAGCATGGCTATGCAACATTCCCTTTGATAAACGTCCAAGGGTTTTACTGGACTGCAAGGATTGTATGAGGATAATAACACTTCCCCACCCCACCCCCCGCCCCCGAGCATCACTGTGAGGCTCAAATAAGATGCCACTTATAAAACACTTTGCAAACTTTAAAGTGCTATATAAATTCTAGCTATTGGGTTGTTTTTTTTTTGTTTTTGTTTTTTGTGAGGCAATTGGAGTTAAGTGACTTGCCCAGAGTCACACAGCTAGTGAATTTTATGTGTGTGAGGCCAGATTTGAATTTAGGGCCTCCTGACTCCAGGGCCTGTGCTCTATTCACTGTGTCACCTAGGTGCCCCGATTCTAGCACTATCATTATTAATCAATAAACACTTATTAACTGCCTACTATGTGCTGGGGACACAAAAAAAGAGCAAAAGACAGTCCCTGCCCTCAAAGAGATTCCAATCTAATTATTACTGTTGTTGTTAAAAAGAGTCAAACTTTGTATCAAGATGACATGTTGACCGGAGGTTTTCAGTGAAATTAATCAATAAGCATTCACTCAATGCCCACCTTGTGCAAAGACAAAAATGACATAGTCCCTGTTCTCAGGAAGCTTTCAGTCTACTAAGGGAATAGACAGTACACGTATAAATTATAAATAAGGCTAAACAGCAACTGAATACGTGATGATGGGATGGGGTAGGGAAAATGGGGAAATGAGGAACCGAGTCTTGAAGGGAGCTGAGGGGTCCAGTAGGTGAAGGTGAGACAAAATTTGTATGTGCTTTTACATATGTTAGCTATTGTTATCGTTACTGTTGCTGCTCTAGGCATGGGAGCAGCCCATGGGAACTGCATTTGTTTAGTTAAAAAAAATTCAGAAACAGTACCTACCTCACAGGGGTTTGTTGTGAGGATAAAATGAAGCAACATATATAAACTCTTTGTAAATCTTAAAGCACTGCATAGATTCCAGCTTTTACTATTTTCTTTTGTCATTAGGGAAATAGAAGCTTTTTGCTTTAATGAGCAATTACCAAGAAAACAAAAAGATGACATAAAATACAAGGCCAGATTTCTTTTTTAAGAATGCCTAAGGAAAGATATATGCGATACATAGTTGTGGGGGAAAAAAAGTCTCACTTGTGACCAAAAATAATTTTTCAAGGACCCTCCAAAGCCTCCACTGCTAGCTTGACTCACCTGTCCATGGTCATTGTTGGCTGATGGGGGCTGGTCACTGGTTCTCCATTCTGTGAAGAGTCTGTCACACATGGGAGTGGCGAGACCTCTGGGTATTTCCACAGGGATGAAGAAATTAGAATTAAAAAAAAAAATCAAGCCTCTGTGTGTTAACCAGAGTTAACACACACACACACACACACACACACACACACACACACACGCACACGTATATCCACCCACTAGAGCCAAATGAAATGGTGTCACGCGCTATATAAAAGGCAGTTATAGTTGTCTAGCAAGAAATGTATGTAATACTAAAACAGAAGCAATTGTGTGATTTTTGCTAAAGACCATGTCATAAACATGGAAGTGAAGTAATGCAGGTCTCGATAGGCTTGTACTTGCTAAGCCATTCTTTCACATTTCAGTGCAAATCATCAAAAAAAAAATTTTTTTAATCTTAATGTATTTGTTTTGAAAATGTACAAAATATATTTGTTTTGAATTCTTCAGATCTCGTAATGCAGGAATTTTTATTCCTAAGTGTGCCACCCTAAGGTTCAGTGCTATTAGAGCTTAATTTGGAGCCAATGATATCAACCACTGAGAAATCTGATCCCAGAATTTAGGGTAAGATTCAAAGGCCTGCAGCTGTTTACTCACATCCCTGCCAACCAGGGAGCAGAGTTTCAAGCAAATCTGCAGCCGCTTTTGGTTAGAGCTGTAAATAAGAGAACAACACGGCAATTTCAGGGGGTTCATTTTGCAATCTGGCACAAATTTAAGTGCCAAGTATAAAGCAAAGCTGTAGGAGCTGCAAAGACCTTGGGAACTGGAGCCATGAAGCAGCTGGTATCAAACAGGAGGAGGCCAAAGCCACAGAAATTCACAAATCAGGAAACACCCAGAGTGTCAGAAGACTCTGCAACAGATCTCACTGAAATCTATTGACTTTCTGAGCACCACATGAAACAATCAGATTTAGAGGGTAAGGAATGACACCCAGATAAATGACACCCAGAGATAATCTACAAGTTGCATTTCTGTCAAGGGTTTTAACACCTCCCCACCTCCATACGCACACACATACATATATGTATATGTGTATGTGCATATAAATTAATATATATGTATATGCATGCCTGTATGTGTATATATGGTAGTGTACATAAGTATATACACACAAGCTTCATAGATATACACATACACATATCTATATATAGATATCTACATAAAAACTTCATCCTGGTAGTATAGTAGCATGGGATGAAGGGAAACCTCAGACTCATAACAGGAGGTGGCAATCTTTGTCTCTCAGAAAAAAAAGAAGGGCATAGTATATGAGGAACTTTTCCTAGAGATTACCCCCCAGTATTTCCAAATCTCAGGTCCACGCTCTGCTAGAGCCTTTGCCACAAGCCACGGAGAGCCCACATTTAGACTAAACAAACATTAACCATCTATCTGCCTGCTATATGCAGAGCAATATATTTGGCACTGGGTGAGAAGCAAAGTTTAGACAGGATATGGCCCATGTCCTCTTGGAGCTTATAGGCCAGTGTTTCAGAGCTGGGGGGTATCCCCTCTTCTGTTGGCCAGAAGGTTAGAGGTAGTACAACAAGTATAAGAGAGTGACAGGAAGAAAAAGGCTAAGGGTGGGGGAGAGACAGGAATTGTATAGTAGAGGAGTATGTGTGTTAATGCCTTTTCTCATAGAAGCTGTTCTGTTTTTTTGTTTGTTTGTTTGTTTTTTGGAGGCAACTGAGGTTAAGTTACTTGCCTGGGGTCACACAGCTAGTAAGTGTCAAGTATCTGAGGCCAGATTTGAACCCAGGTCCTCCCGACTCCAGGGCCAGTGCCCTATCCACTGCACCCCTTAGCTGCCCCAGCTGTTACCTTTTAAAATATTCCTAACAGTACAATAATACATTTGAGGTACTTTATGGGTCAAATGGGCTTTTGCAGGCTAGCCTGGGAACCTAACCATCAGACATAGCACCTTTTTGATGAGAAAATGTGTCCTAAAAGCTCATTTATAGAAGTTGTTTGCTTCCTCAGAATAAAACCTGTTTAAAGGACGGCTTGTATTTGTACGACTAGCTATTAAAAACAGAACTTCTATTAAGAAGTCCAACAAATTCTTAATTATAAAACTGTCCTAATGCCAGACAGATAAGAATCCTGGAAGGCCTTTTCTAACCATTAGCCTCAAGCACAAATTGCCCAAATAAGAAAGCTAAAAGTTCTCGGAGATGAATTTTGATGTTCCATTTCATGGTAAATAGAAAATGAAATTTCAGTTAACACAAAACAGACCCTTGTTATGATCTTGTATTTAATTTATTTAAAAGAAAGAAAGGCAATGACCTCTTCCTTCCCTAGAAGCCTCCTGTAGTGGTCAAAATCCTACCATGAGAGTGGTGTTGGTGACCTCTAAGAACCCTTCCAGTTGAGATATTACATGATTTCAAACTCTAGACTTTTTTTTTAAACAACAAAAAACTCTTTTTTTTTTGGTGAGGCAATGGGGTGAAGTGACTTGCCCAGGGTCACACAGCTAGTAAGTGTCAAGTGTCTGGGGGCACGTTTGCACTCAGGTCTTCCTGAATCCAGGGCTGGTGCGCTAGCCATTGTGACATCTAGCTGCCCCTCAACAAAAAACTTCTTGAAGACTCAGTGATTACACAACTTCTAAATTCATCTGTCTGGTACAGTGGAAAGAAAGTTGAACCCAGGGGACTAGAGTTCCCTAAAGGAACTCTAAATAATAAAATAAAAGGGTTGGTTTATATGACCTTTGGGGTCTCATTCATTCTAACTATGTGATCCTATGATCCCATTATAATGCTGGGTGTCTTTGAGAGTACAGTGAAGTAAATACCTGTTTCACCTGTAGTATCTCTCTTGGCTATGTCTCCATTTCTCTGGTCATTAGCTTTCTACAAAAGAAAATGCATTATTTTATAAATTAGAGTAATAATGGAAAATAAGCAAAGAAAAAAAAAATAATCTTGCTCTAAGCCAGTTAGGAAGAAAGAATGCCATTACCTTATCTGTAGCTTCTGTTTTCCTAGTTCTTTTCATAATTTCTTCAAGTCGCTACCAGGGAAGAAACAGCAAGCCAGAGTTAGATCCAGAAATAGAAAGAGCCTGGCACATTTTACAAATGAAGCAAATCAGTAACATTCTCAGACGTTTGTGCTATTTTTGGAGGACGCAATAGCTGCGTCCCAAATGTGTGCCAGGACTGTGCTCACACATTAAAAAAAAATGTATATTGATATCTTTTGTTTTTACAACACTTTCATTTCCAAATAGGCCCCTCTCTCTTCCCCTACTCAGCGAGCCAATTGTTACGACAAAGAAAGGGGGGGAGGGGAAAGAGCAACTCGGGAAAACCAACAAACATACCAGGCACTCTAGCAACATACGCAGTACTCCCTAACCACAGTCCCCCAGCTCTGCCAAGAAGGGACAGAGGTCTCAGGTAAGCAGAGGGACTCAAAAAGAGTCTCACTTATGAGTTGCAGCGTGGAGTTAGGTTAGACATAGGAGATGATGTCCTTACAGTGATGGTTGCTAAGCACTGGGATAGATTATTAATGGAAAGAGAAAAGGTTCTAATTTTCCTGGGTAGGTCTTGTTTAAGGGTGAGGGACAGAGAAGCAGTTTCCTCTAGACCCCCTCCAGATCTCTAAGTCTCCAGAAAGCCGAAGCAGCCAGAACACTGTGTGCAAACTTGCTGTAGGCAGTCCATCTAGTTACCTTCTTCCTTTCCAAGCGGGCCTGCTCTTCTCTTTGGAAATGCTTTTCTCGTTCTTGTCGAACTCTCTCAGCTTCCTCTCGTAGGCGGGCTTCTTCTTCTCTCTGAAGAGAAAGTGTCCTTTGTTTTACCACCAAATGGGAGACTTTCTACATACTTCTACCAATCTCATAGAGATATACTGAGGGTAAAGCTGGAGAAAAGATGGAAAGCTAGAGAGCCGGGCCTGGAGTGAGGAAGACCCGAGTTCAGACACTAACTAGCTCTGTAACTCTGGGCAAATCACTTGATATTCAGTTTGCCTCAGTTTCCTCATCTGTCAAATGAGCTGGAGAAGGAAATGGCAGACCATTCCAGTATCTTTGTCAAGAAAACCCTAAATGGGGTTGTGAAGAGTTGGACATGATGGAAAAACAATGGCATAACACAAACTGTATTTTAATAACAATGAAAAATATAGTAACTTCCTTTTGAGATTATTATCTGAAATTTGACACAGGATCATAGATTTAGAGTTAGAAGGGACCTTAGAGGAAATCTAGTCCAACTACTTATTTTTACAGAGGTTAAGTGACTTGCCCAAGATCACATAAGAAATGAAGATTTGCACTGTGGTCCACTGACTCCCAAAGTCTGCATTCTTTCCACTCTACCATGATGCCTCTTATAAACAATAATAATAGTAATAATAATAACAGTAGTAGTAGAAACAACAACAACAATTATAGTAACACTTCTTTTTTACTAAACCTGAGACAGAAGGGAAATGGTGACTTGGGATCTCCTAGCCCAAGGGTGGGGAATCTTTGACCTTTTGACTGAGTCCAAGTTTTACAAAAAAAATCCTTTTATTAAGGGAATTTGTTCTGTGAAGTTTGGATTCAGTCAAAGAGCCATACTTGAGGACCTAGAGGGCCACATGTCCCCACCCACGTATCTAGCCCCTTTGAAAATATGCTCCCCTTTTTGGCCCTCACATACCTGTTTCTGGACCCGCTCCATTTCTTCTTTTTCTCGTCGTTCTCTCTCTTCCTCCTGCCGGCGCAGCTGTTCTACCCTCTCCCGGGCCTGTTCTTGCTCCCTCTCTGCCTCAAGCCTTCGGGCTGCCTCCTCTCGACGAGCTCGCTCTTCGGCTACTCTTTGAGCTAATTCCTCCTTCTTCCTCCTAGGAATGCACGGGACAAAGAGCTGCCTGAAGGAGGCCTGGGTTGTGGTTTGTCACAAAGAAAACGTACTGATGTGACTGGCAGAAAATCTCCACTGGGTACATCGAATAGCGATAAAGGACAAAATGTGAAGGTCTTGGGAAGACACATGTGGCAGTTCACGGGGAATAGGTTACCTGATATTCCTTACAGGAGGTCCCAAAGGCTCAGACATTTGACTGTCCTCCACAGTTGAGATTTATCTAATACAATGCTTCTTCTGTCACTAATTTGAAACTTTTCATTTCAAAAAAATTCAGAAAAACCGGTTTATGGATACAAAAGGCCTGATAGATATTTCAACCATGAGTATGAATCTTAAGTTGTTTGCCAGTAATTGAGATGGATTTGCTTTGACCCATTCCTAATGGGCCATTTGTTGTGAATGAATCATTTTCAGTCATGTCTGACTCTTCATCATCTCATTTGGGGTTTTCTTGGCAAAAGATACTGGAGTGCTTGGCCATTTCCTTCTTCAGCTCATTTTATGGAAGAGGAAACTGAGGTAAATAGGGTTAAGTGACTTGGCCAGGGTGACACAGCTAGTAAGTGTCTGAGGCCTGATTTGAACTCAGGTTGTCCTGACTCCAGGCGCTGTATTCCATCTACCGTGCCACCTAGCTGCCCACGGGGTCATACTGCCTCATACAGTTCCTCATCTGTCAAATGAATCGGAGAAGGAAATGGCAAACCACTCCAGTATCTCTGCCAAGAAAACCCCAAATGGAGTCACAGAGAGTAGGGCATGACTGAAACAAATGTACAACTTCCTGACTCCAGGCCCGGCACTCTATCCACTGTGCCACCTAGCTGCCCACAGGGTCATGCTGCCTAATAATTTAAGAGGGGAATCCTAATCCTATAATCACAGGATCATGTATTTGGACCTGGAAGGGACCTCAGAGATCATCAAAGTCATTCCCTTTATTTTACAAATGAGTAAACTGAGGCCCAGAAAGGTTAAGTGATTTGTCTGAGGCTGCACATGTAGTAAGTGGCAAAGCTGGGTTTTGAGACTAAGGTCTGTGAGAGCCAGCACTATCCTCCTCTGTTGGTGTCCAAGGTCAGGCACTTGCAAAATTCCCGGCCAGAGTTAAAGATAGCCTTTCCCTATGGGACAGGGGCAAGCCAACTGGCTAATGTGAGGAATGAATCTGTTACCTTTGACTTATTAGCATCTTGGGATAGCATCTGAGCAAACTGCCACAGGACTGGAGCACTTAAGTATTTCATGTAAGCTGGAAGTTTTTTCATAGGAAGATAATTTGTATTTATTAAAAAAAAAAAACACCACCACCAAATGGACAGATGAATACTACTTAGTAATACTTTTGAAGGAGCTAACTTGGACTTGGAATCAGGAGGACCTGATTTCAAATCCTGCTTCCAACACTAGTTGCATGACCCTGGGTAAGTCACTTTAACTATCCCAGCCTCAGTTTTTTCATCTGTAAAATGGGGGCAATAATGGCACCTCCCCTCCCTTCAAGGGTTTTTGTCCTCACAAAAATGAGATAATATATGTATTATCAAGTGAGATAATATATGTAAAGTGCTTTGTAAACTTTAGAGCACTACGTAAATGCCTGCTATCTTCATTTTTAAAACTTAGTTTTTTTGGTGTTTAAGGCTTAGTCCATTTATCACTCAGATGTGACTTTATGGCAGACCCTTACTCAAAAAGCAGCTCTGCCCCTTTACCTTTCAAGCTCTTCCCTCTCCTTCTTTTCCCGTTCTTCCTTCTCTCTCTGTTCCCGAGCTAGCCGCCTCTTCTCAGCCAGTAGTCTTGTGGCCTCTTCTGGGTCAGTGGTCCCCGCAGAAGTTTTACCCAAACCAGATGAGGGCACAGCGGACGGCAGGGACGGCACTGATGCGGCTGTTCAATAAGAGGAATAAACTTCAATGGAGACAAATTCCACAAACAGAACAGACAAAATAGCCCAGGGAACCTAAATTTTCAGTTGAATGTCCTAAAGGAAAATGGTAAGTGAAAATTATGAGGTTTCAAGGATCTGCTGCAAAATTTTGTCCCAGTATCTGGCCAATAAATGACAAAAAGGTTTTGTTGAGGAACATTCACAACAAGGCAGACACTCATTTTTCTTAAACAAGGTCTTGTTTTTATACAAATCAGTCAGTAACATAGACTGAGTATCCACTGTGAGTACAGAACTGTACAGAGTAGAAGAAAAAATTTTCCATCTGTCTCATTTCTTCTCTGATCTTCAATTTGATATCTATTAATTACTAATTTACTGTGGTCTAGATAATCATCCTTAGCATTCTTGCCATGGAGACATCATAGCTGAAATCATGTCATAATGAGCCAGGAATAAGATGCATTGACGCTATACTCTTTCTGCCTCTCACAGTTACCAGGAAGGAGCCAGGTACGGCCAAAGTACACACAATGTCTGCCTATACTTGTGTATCCCACACCCCCACCTCAATGCGTTTGAATGAGAAATGAAGAAGCAATACCTGACAACTCAAATTTCAAAATTCTTTCACCAGAGCTGAGCTAGAGTCACAGGACATAGAAAAAGAAATTCCACACTACTCACTGTACCCTCCTAGCCCCCATAAAATAGAGTCCAGAGGTCATGCTCAATACAAAACAAAAAAGGAAATTGGGGATCCAGCATGCACCTGTACTGTATCCATACCAAAGGCCCCCAGGCTGCCAGCAACACAACCGAGTGAGAACCCAAGCAGATCAAATAAGTGGGAAATATTTAATAAAATAAATTTAAAAATATAATAGAACATACATAACATTACTACGTGGTTTTCTAAGTCAATATTGCAGCCCACAGGGATCCTTATTATACTGTTTAGTGGCCCTGGTGACATCTGTTTTTATATAAATTTGATACCACAGCGCCCTATGGTATCTATAATCAATCACATATTATAGCGAGGTTCTAGCATGTCATTGTTGGTAGCTGTTAACTTTGGTCCACCCTTCATATACATATACATATACATATATATATACACACACACACACACACACATATATATACATATATATACACACACACATACACATATATATATATATTTTTTTTTTTTTGGCGAGACAATGGGGTGAAGTCACTTACCCAGAGTCACACAGCTAGTAAGTGTCAAGTGTCTGAGGCCACATTTGAACTCAGGTCTTCCTGAATCCAGGGCCGGTGCTCTATCTATTGTGCCACCTAGCTGCCCCTGCCCTTCAATTTTAATGTAGTTGCTGGTGGTATAGTGGATAGAATGCTCAAAGTAGTCTCAGGGAGACCTGAATTTGAATCCTGCCTCAAACACCCACCAGCTTTGTGACTCTGGGCAAGCCACCTATCTTTTCTTAACCTCAGTTTGCTGATCCATAAAATGGCGATAATAATAGCACCTACCTCACATGGTTGTTGTGATGCTCAAATGAGATCTGTAAAGTGCTTCGCAAACTATAAAACATTCTAGAAATGTCAGCTGTATTACGACGTCTAAGTCTTTCCTCCACATCTATGATTATTGGTCATTTGCCTTCACTCTACTGTAAGCTTTTCTGCTGACTACATTCTGTATTCTTCTTGAAAGCATGGATCATATCTTTATATCTTGGGGAAAAACAAGCAACCAGCACACACACTTATAGGCAGAGCAGTGAATAAATATTTGTTGAACAGATGAATGTACACACGCTATCTTCTTGGGTTTTTTTCATCTCTCACTGTGTTCCCACATAAACAGGCATTAGACTCTTTCCCCACCTCTGGCAACATTTCCTTTTATGTCACTTATCCACCCTCTCGCTGTCACAGCCCCTTCATGCCTTAATCCCTTTCTAGCATCTTAATGCTGAGAGCTGTAAATGTGAATGTTAATGCCTTCCTCAGGCTCTCCAGGCCCACCATGGGAATATCCTAAGTGAGAAACAAAACACAGGCAGACAGTCTTGGCTCTGTGGTTTTCTTCAATCCCTTCTCAACTCACTCTGGTGATCATGGAGGGGGCAGGGAGGCAGGTAGAACAACATGACATTTTGCATATTCACGTTTATGTGACTATGCACACAGAAGGGCAGGCAAACTCTGAACACTAAATGAAAGATTGCCCTGAAATACTAGATAACAAGCAGACGTGTTCCTACTGACCACCATTCATCCCACCTTTCTTAGTGCTCCAGGATGGATTCCAGTTTCAATTTTCTTCTTTATTCATGAATTTCAATGCAATTTGTAAAGACAAATCCCCTTATCTCATCAATGATACTGACTTTGTTCTTTTATTATATATAATTTTGTAGTTTTCTCCTCAAATCCCATTCCAATGCTTCATCATGGGGTGTTGCCTATCCCAGCTCTAGTTCTAGAAGGTCCTACCCAAGCCAAGAAAGGCTTTAAGTATGGTGCTGGGCACATAGTAGACACTTCATAAATGCTTATTTGCTGACTGGCAAGAGATATCTATCTTTCAAGCTAAGTTCAGAGAGGCTCTTCACCAGCGTACCTATGTCTGTGACTGTACATGGACACATGCCTCATCCTCAGCAACTCATAAAGGCTGTCCATGTGGTCACAGAGGGGTTGCGACCTACCTCAGTGGAGGTAGTACCCACATCAATTATTAAATCACTGATACTTGAAGTATTGCAGTAACTTACAGATAAAGATATATCACATGTATAGAAGCTGAGTCAATTTACCAAAGGACATGGTGGAGAGGATGGTCAAGAAATATCTTGGGAATCGTGCTGGCAATTTAAAAATTTTTCCCCTTATCCTTCATCATTAGACTCAGATTTGAAAACAGGCAACAGAAACAACAGACATCTTGAAACCCTTCAGGGAAGGACTGAAGGAGCACCCCCTGTTTCTTTTTTTCCTTAAAACTCCTGAATTGCATCCCAATGATGATCTTCAACTTTTAGGTTGCATTATTTCAGCCCAAAGATAGCACAGTTTTCTTTCTACTTCAACACTGATTTTATTAAAATGAATTTTAGATAAATCAAATTCTGATTCTGCTTTGAAAATGTTTCCTGGCATGCAAATCTCTATAACACCTACACAAAACTACTTGGCAACTCACCTCCGATAACAAAAGTCTATTGAATCAAATGGTCTGAAGTAAATTTTGGTATGAGGTAATGCATGCTTACAATCTCATTATGGAACAGAAACAATCAGTTTTAAAAATAAAAGCTGCAAATTTGGGATAAAATTCTGAACATCTCAGAAAACTGAATTTCTCTCTTAACCAAGCATTTAAGCAAGGAATAGTCCTACCAGTGTCAAGATCAGAGCTTTTAAACAGCATAGCTTTTGTGCAATGGAGGCACTGAGCTGATAAAAAGGATTTAAGTAGAATAAACCCATGGTCATAGGACACCAGTATGTAAATTGGAAGAGTATTGGTTTGAGAAACATAGTACCTCATTGTCAAATATGAATCAATTGTCAAAATTGTCAGAATTGAATATAATATACCTCATTGTCAAAAAAGAATCAATCAGATGCATTACAGTCTAGAAAAGGACTGGGGCCATAGTCATTTTTTTCAGTCATATCTGACTCTTCGTGACTCCATTTGGGGTTTTCTTGGCAAAGATACTAGAGTGGTTTGCTATTGCCTTCTCCAGCTCATTTGACAGATGAGGAAACCGAGGCAAACAGGGTTAAGTGACCTGCGCAGGGTCACACAGCTAGTAAGTGTCTGAGGCCACATTTGAACTCATGAAGATAAATCTTTCTGATTCCAAGCCCAGTGCTGTATCTACTGCACCACCTACCTGCCCTGGGCCCATAGTCAGCCCTCACAGATTGATAGTCTAACACTTTACAACGCTTTTCTGTGTCCATCATTGTTTTATTTATTGCATATCCACCAGTTTTATCCAGCACTTAGCCCAGTCCCTGGCATATAGTAGGTGCTTTATTAATTGACTGACCTATCCTATGCTCATCTAACTTTCTCACTCTCAATTATAAACTTTTTCATTGTCTTGTATATCTACACATAGTCAGCACTCGATAAATTGTGATAGCTAACATTTACATAGCACTTTAAGGTTTGCAAAACACTTCACCTCTTACTTCCATTTACTCCTCACAATAATTCTTTGAGATCCCCCTTTTGCAGATGAGGAAACTGAGGCTGAGAGTGGGTAAGCAACTTGCCTTGGTGGATTTCAAACATAAATTCCTAACTTTAAGAAGTATTCCATTCAACAGGCAACTGAGATGCTTCTAAATGTTTGTTGAATGAATGGGTATACAAATAAGACAATCCCAACCCTTCCTAGGGCAAAAAAAGAGTTAATAAACCTCTTGATGCTTTAGGCAGCTCACTAACACTGTTAGTTTCAGAGGAGGCAACCTGTATCAGTGGAGGGAGTTTCCTCACCTGGGAGTTCCCCAAAGGCCCAGTCCCTATCCTTAACATCATATACAGAATAATTTTTTAGAGCTACAATACAATAGGAGATTGAACTGGAGAGTCAAGGGTTCTGTTTCTGCCACAAACAAGCCTCAACTTCTCAGGATTTCCATCTGTGTGACAAAAATTTGATTGTAGTTGCCATTTTTACAGTCTGTAACCTTACGAACATTCTCTTTACTGTGAGTAGTTATACTCACAGTACCACTGATCCTGTTGTTAGCTCGGTACTTAGAGTTGTTATCCGGGCAAAAGGCTTCTGTGGAGAAGGGGCCTAAACAGCTGCCAAAAAGCTACTACTTAAAAGGCCCTGGGGGAGAAACAGAAGGCAGCTTGTGATGGACAAGTAGAATCACCACCATTTTGCCCATCATCTTCCCACAGACCCTGATAGAAACAGCCCAGAACCCTGAGCCCAAAAGCTTGGGAATAGCATTATTCCCCAAAGTCTCAGACCTGCTTCCAACTCAGCCCCGATAGCTATATAAAGAAAGGGAGAAATCACTGTAGAGAGGGGAATCTACCTTCCTTATTACCACCAGCAACTGCTAACCAACTGTCACCAACAGGAGCCTTAGGAATGGCAGCACCCTCCCCCACCAGACTGGGGCTCAGAGATGTTAAATAATTTACCCAAGGCCACATAGCTAGTTAATGGCAGAGATGGGCCTCAGCCTCCCTTTCCAGCCATAGTATACATTACTCCCCTCTAAGCACTTTATGGTTCAAGATAGACTTCCCTTCTTGCTATTCCTCACATAGAACACCCCATCTCCCATCTTTATGCCTCTGCAATAGCGGTCTTTCAGCCTGGACTGTACACTTGAAATTGCTGAATTCCTTCCAGACTGAGCTCAAGCGTAAGGCCTTTTTACATAATGTCTTTCCTGTTCTCCTTGGTAGCTGGTCCCACTGTCTCTCCTCCCTCCCCCCAGGTTATCCTTGTTCTGTTTTGTATATACCTATATATGGACATCCTTTGTATCCTTGACATCTAGCAGAATGGCACATAGTAGATACGTAATAAATACTTGTTGATTGATTAAAACCTCATTCAGTATCCTTTCAGTCACTTGGACATTTACTATCTTGTATGGCTCTGGGCAAATCACTTTACCTTTGTCTGGGTTTCCTTAACTATAAAATGGGGATAATAAAAACACTCACCTTGCAGGGCTGTTGTGAGGATCGAATGAGACAATATTTGTAAAGCTCTTAGCATAGTGCCTGGCACATAGTGAGTACTATATAAATGTTTATTCCCTTTCCCTTCCCCCTTTCATCATATAATTTTTTTAAACATACATATGCAGATATATTCTCACCCTGTCTGTGCCTAAAGTATTATTAGAGAATTCAGTGTTGGAAGGAAGATCATCTATTCCTAGAATTCCCTTTACAACATCCCCATCCAATTGTTACCTAGCATCTGCTTGATGATCTTTAGTGATGGGAAATCTGCTGCCAGCTTCTAAGGCAGCCAGCTCCACTTTTGGATAGCTGTTTGGAAGTTTTTTCTTACTAGGGGCTATAATCAGATTTTTGCCCATTTCTTCTAGATATCCCCTCTGACTTCAAGGAAATCTCATACATAGCAAACTGAATCCCTCTTCTATGTAAAAACCCTTCAAGTACTTGAGAGCAAGGATATGTCCCCTCCTAAATCTTCTCTTTTCCAGGCTAAAAATCTCCAGTTCCTCATTATATCCAGCCTTTTCATCATGCCCCAGACCTCCTCTTGTTTGTTAACATTTTCCTTAATATCTCTGGGCTCTCTGTGCAGTACCTGGACTGTCCATCCTTCATTCCTGATGCAAGACTGGTTCACCTCCTTTTGTGGTCATGTATATAACCAAGGGAAAAGGAAAACGTTTGGAAGATCCACTCTTGGAAACATCATGGGGAATCAGAATAGGAAGAATCCATGGCTTTAGATAAAATATCATAACCACTCAAACTTAGATAATTTTTGTGCACACTTTTGTAAGAGGTCTCCATTCCTGTCCCTTAGTCTCTGTATACGCGTCTATAATTAGTTCTAAAGCATATTTTGAAGCAAGAACTAGAGGCAAGTTTCATGTTGAATCAAGGTAGCATTATATGTATGGCCAATGAGGCAACATTTAAGCCAGGGGCTCTTCATCTTATATCACTTAGTCACTAGAAGTAAGATGGAGCTGAAAGTGCCTCAGCATTATTATTTTTACTGTCAATGCTACTAATATCAAAAGATAAAGTGTCTTGCCCGGGCTCACTCTGGTAAGTATGTGCCAGAGGTGGGGTTCCAACCTGGGTCTATATAACACCAAATCCAATAGTTATGACTTAGACCACACCTTCATCAGTAACCATTCTCCCTCTAATATGCCGAATTCTCAAATCTGCTTCTCTGATCACATTATCTTTTCCCTCCTCTTCTGCCATGTCTCATGAGCCATCTTTCTGCCCTCATCATGACCTCCAGGACCTCCATCTCCCCATTTTGAAAAGGCACCTTTTCAGCTCAACCTCCAGTCCTTCCATCTCTCCCTGTTTCTCCAAGGCAACCCACCTTTTCAGTTCAACTTCCTTTGCTTTACAATCATGATCCTGAAGTCAGTAATTTCAACAATGTACTATCAGTCCACCTTTGAATCAGCAATTTGCTTTGAAAAAGAACTAGGGATTTTTTTAGACAGTCAGCTCAATATAATCACCAGGGTGATGTAGCCAGAGCAATCTTGTGCTATATTAAGGACATATCTTCTAGGAATATGGAGGTGACAGTCCCTCTGTACCCTGTCTTTGTTAGGCCTCATCTGCAGCATTCCATGTGGGTCTCCCACGGTTTAAGAAGGACATTGATAGAAGGTTACTTTAGAGTCCAGAGGGAGCAACCAGGATGGTGAAGGGCTTTAAGCCCACATCATATGAGGATGGCTTGAAGGAACTAGGCACGTCTAATCTGGAGAAAAGAATATTCAGAGGAGACAAGATAGTTGTATATTTTTGGGGCTAACCTGTGAAGGGATTAGATTTGTTCTGTTTTTCCCCAGAGGGAAGAACCAGGAACAGTGGCTAGAAACTGTGAAGAGGTCAATTTTGGTTTGATATCAGGGAAAAAAATGTTTTAACAACCAGAGCTGTCCAGAAGTAGAATGAGCTGCCTGTGGAAGTGAAGAGTTCTGTTCACCCTCCTTTGGGGAAGAGCTGGACAACCCTCATTAAAACCAATGGATGTGGGATCAGAAGCAGAGGCTGAATGAAAGCATTGTGGTGGCCACTAGGATAGTTAAAGACTGACCTGGGGGCAGCTAGGTGGCACAGTAGATAGAGCACCGGCCCTGAAGTCAGGAGGACCTGAGTTCGAATGCGGCCTCAGTCCAAACACTTGACACTTACTATCTGCGTGACCCTGGGCAAGTCACTTAACCCCAACTGCCAAAGCAAAAAAAAAAAAAAAAGACTGACCTGGAAGAGCCTCTGGCTTGGCAGGTGAGACTTCCTCATTTGTAGGTTCTTCAGCATTCACTGAAGGAACTTGGTCCTCTGATGATGATGCTTCAACTGCTTTCTCAGCTTCCTTCTCTGGCTCTTTTTTCTCTGTCTCAAGCCTGACTTCTTTCTTGATAGGCCGGATGTTGCTGGGGGATGGGGGCCATGCCTGAGCAGAAGCAGCTTTCGATGGGCCAAGTGACATGGAGGATGTTGGTCTGGGTGTGCCAGGCAAATGAGACAAGGACTTGGATGGGTGCCTAGGAAACAAATAAGGAAATGTGGCATGAAAGGAGACATGACAGAATTAGCCTTTGCGCTAGGAACTCCATTTTCCTCCAAAAGAAAAAGGGTGTTTGGTATCTTAAAGCAATCTTAATATGCTGATTTCCCTCAAATTACCTTACATTTATTTTATATATTTCTTAAACCTAATTACATATGTACATTTTTTCTCCCCTAATAGAATGTACTCCTTGAAGTAAGAGGCAGTTATTTTTGCTTCTCTCTGCACTGTTTAACACAGCAGCTGGTAAATAAATGTTTCCTAATGAATTCCCAATAAAGAGTTAAGGATATTCAGTTATTTATTTAAGTATTTCTCACAGGTAGCTGAAAAGGGAAATTTGTCTACCTTAGAAAATAGGTGATTTCCCACCCCCACCCCTATTTCCTGCCAAGGAAACAAGTTAAGGCAAGAAAATAAGACCAAAGTAGCCTAGTGAGTGGAGCTGACAGAGGAACATGGGTAGCTTCCGGTACCTGGGATGATTCTCAGGTAAGATGAGCCACCAGCACTTCACTTACCAAACTGAGGAGGGAGCTGGTGATCTAGTTTTGGGGTTTGATGGAGACAGGGCTCTTCGGATGCCAGATGTGAGGTGGAAAGGCATGCTTTCTCTCTCCTTTTCTCTTTTATGCCCCTAAGTTGAAAAACCAAAAACATAAGAATTAGGTCCTTCTAGAAGTAGAGGCAGTAAGAGCCACATAATCAGCATTCAGTTGGAGGTAGGGATCAATCAGTGCCTATTGGAGTGTTTTGGGCAGGTTATCACAGGTATTACAATTTAAGCCAAACAAAGGGACCTTCCAGGGATCCTGCTGTCTTGGAACCAGATATTTGACTTTGATCAACAAGATGAGATATCAGTAAAGATTATGCTGACTCCATGGTGCATGTTTGCCCCTTTAAAAAAAGTTTGTGCTTCAGATCTGGGAAAAGGAGCTGAGGTCAGTCTTGGAGTATAACTTTCAGCTCCCTGGATGCTCCATATGCTTTAGAAATGTTTAACTTTTCTTATTTAGAAATCAGTTTCATCATCTTTTGTTCCTCTAAAACCCAAAGGTGGATTCTTGTTTTCAAACAGTTACCATAGCTCAGATATAGCTTTTGGTCTTCCCATGTGTCAAAAGAAGGATTAATCTGTGCTCCCATTGCAGCCAACATATACAGAGAAAGACTTGCTCTTACTTGTGCACCCGAAGAAATACCTTATTTTGTATTTTTTTTTTAAATACTGATATCGTAAGAAGGCATTTCTTCATGAAAGAAATTGGACCCAGTATGTCTTGGTGTCTTCTAATCCACAATGGAAGGTCAGCTCCTAAGTGATGAACTTAAGCCATTTTAAATCTTTACCAGTTAAAGTCTGAAATCTGAGAAAGGTTCTTAACACTGTCAACTCAATATTGTCTCACCATCCAATGTCTCTTCAACCCCTTACCATCTAACTGCTTTCCCTAATAAAGAAACAGTTTTCTTAAAGGTCACTAATGAGGAATGAAGGCCCAATTAACCAATAGTGTTAACTTTCTTCTTAGAAAAATAAAATTGAAAAAGGGCATTTTCCAATGTGGTAAACATAAGGAAATAGTTGCTAATACATAGTGTTAAGGCATCACTGTTTTTTTCAGGGTCTCCTTCCTAACCTTCCTTCTGGAGCCTCTAGGTAGTATGCCATTTTCTACCCTTTCATTATTTCTGGGGTCAGAACTATCTGAGAGAGCTGATCCTGGAACAAATCAGATTGGTGTGCAATCAGCAATGATCACTCTCTCCCTGTCCTACACAACATTTTTACATGGTTAAGAAAATTTTTAAAAAGGTGAGGGGGCGGGCGGGCAGGAGGGTAGGGGGAGGAGAAAAGGGTAGTAAGAGGTTGTGTAGTTCAATGGAAAGAGCATTGGATTTGGAGCCAAAAGACCTTGGTTCAAATCTTAGCTCTGTTAGTTACTACCTGTTTGACTTTGGACAAGTCAATTCTTCTGAATAAGGGGGACCAAATGACCCCAAAAGTCCCCTTCTTCCCTAAGTTTCCAAGTCTATGAGTTTGAAAGGTACCTGAAGGAGAAGGGGGCAAGCAAATTTTAATATTCATACGTTCTGGATTTTAACAAGGCTTGGCAGAAGGAAACTCTTTATTACTTGTTTTCTATTTAGTCTCTTTTTAGGCTGAAGGAGGGGATAGGGAATCATTGGAATTTACTGAGTCATGGCCAAACACGTGCTTTACTAATCTCACTTTGGCAGCTATGAAGAGGACTGAGCAAAAAGGAGAAGAGACTGGAAACAGGGAGACCAATCAGAAGGCTGTAGCAATAGTCTAGGTGAGGAGGGAGGAGGGCCTGACGTTGGATAGTTACATTTCTGTGTGAGTAGAAAGAAGGGGGAGGATGTCAGGGATGTCGTGGGAGGGAGAATCAAAAAGACTTGGCAAATGATGGGAAAAGTGGGGTAAGGAGGGGTGAGGAGTTGTGAAACTGGCTGACTTGAACAAAGTGAGATTTATTTCCAGGGTCCCTTTTTGTACTTTTCTACTAAGATGAGAAGGGGCTCCATGTCACAGTCTCTCCCTCCACTTCTCCCCCTACCTTGAAAACTTGGCCTAATTATTCAGTATTAGTCCATTAAAGTAAAAGATTCCCTGGACTGGAGACCAAACCTTTCGTCTCACAATAAACGGCTTCAAACAACTTCAAAAACAACTTCTCCCAGGGGAGAAGGATGGGTCCTAATTTTACCTAAATTCTGCATCTTTCCCAGTACCTGGCAGCATAATGGAAAGAGCCCTAAATCTGGAGTGAGAGGATCTGGTTTTGAATCTGGATTTTGCTATGTGGTTTTGGTAATCTCTGGTTTAAGTTTTCAAAACTATAGGAATGAGCAGGGTTAGGTCAGATGATGTCCAAGGTCCCTTTCTTCCAGCTCTGAACCTCTCATCCTAGGCTTCAGTTCTGAAAACACTCAGAGCCAGGCACTTCCTAGCTCTATGGTTACAGGCAAATGACTTAACCTCTTTGAAGTCCCAGAACTGAGAGATGGAGCATCTTGTTCAAGGAAGAAGAAGGAGGCTGTAGTCACTGGATCATGGAGTATGTTGTGGGAGGAAGGGATAAAATTTGGAACTCAAACCTTTTTTTAAATGTTAAAAAATAATTACTATAATTAATATTTATTTTTGAGTTGAGTTTGAATTCATTCTAAGGTGAAAAAAGCTCATCAAATCCTTTCCTGAAAGTAGATTCTGATAGGAAGGAGAGAGAGAGCTACCAGCTGAACTCTGATTTTTAGTGCTGGGAGACAAACAGTTCAACAAAGAAAAAATACAAGTCATTTCAGTTTTGTTGAAGGTCATTCCTGGTACTATCTCCTGTAAGTGTTATATTTATCTAATAGCAAAAATGCTCAAATGGTCAGTGCTCTCATTACCTGGATCTTCCCTCTGTGGGTGTAGATCACAATGTATCCACAGTAGAAATAAAGATTTTTTTTCTTTTCTTTTACTAAGGTAAATGTATTCAAAAAAAGATTCAAGTACTTTTTTTTTTCAACCTTTCCCTCTAAAGCAGGGGTTATTAACCTGGCGCCTATGAACTTGCTTCTTTAAATATTCTAATAATTAGTTCCCTCTGTAATCCTGTGTATTTTATTCAGTTAGCACTACTATGAAAAGAAGTCTATAGGCTTTATGGGACTGCCAAAGGGGTCCCTGGCATAAACAAAAAAAAAAAAAGGTTGAGGACTCCTGCCGTAAAGGCAGGATTTCCTCCATGCTGTCTTCATTCAATGTGTGGCACACAAAATCTTTCAGCTCAGATCTATGGCTCTAAGTCCAAAGCTAAGATCTCCCAAGAGTGAAAGGTCAATATATGAAATTCTCACATCAAAGAGAGTTTCTTTCACCTTTGGCAAGTGTCTCAATAAAGAATTAAAGGTAGATTCTGGAAGGCCCCAAGGGGCTTGGAAGAGAAATACTATACTTCTTAGCATAAACATCAGGCTTGCCCAACCACACACGTTATCCTCAAAGGTCTATGAAAAATCCTTTAAAGAGCCTTTTATCTTAAATCTGACTCATTCTATAGAGTTAAGATTTTAAAATAATGTGTTCTAGGCTTTCATTAAACAGGTCATGCTATGATCATGGCTGGATAATTAAGTGGAGTCTTTCAGTTGGTTGATGAGTCAGTTAAAGCCAAAGGGAAAACAGAAACAATGGCCATTTCTTCCAGTAAATGTAAAATGCCCGTGCACTTCAAAATAAAGGGAAAACATCCTAATCTCTAAGCTACCTTAGTATGCACAAAGTATATAGTGGAAATTAACATGACTGTGGTAGCATCTCTACTAAGAATGCACATGTTGTTTTCCTTAATGATCATTGCAAAGAAAAAAAAATCAAAGTTTAAGAGACCAATGGTCAGTAATTAGATCTGGAAGGGCACTTGGAAGCCATATGGTCAACCCCTTCATTTCACATATGGGCAAACAAATGCCACCCAGAGAACTGATGTGACTTATCTAAGCCCATACAATTCATAAATATCTGAGGTAGGATTTGAACCCAGTGTCTTATTCACTGGTGATTCCACACTAAATTAACTAACTTCCACCTAAATGCATCCTAAAAGCACCAAAAGAGTACTTTTTTGGCAAATGCATTCAACATCAGTGATCCAGCTTTTATTGACAAGGGATAGAACCAGAGTGGGAAGTTATCTTTATGCTCCTATTTGGAGATTCTGAGGTCACCACAGGCAGGCAGCACCACACAGTCACCCTGATGTTTGGCACAATACCAGCTCATGTCCATTTGACACCCCAGGGTTATAGATGGCAATCCCATGAGTGTGCCAGAGACTATCAAATAACCACAATGTCTAATGATTCTCATTCCCCTGCTTAAGAAGGTCCAGTGACAGTCTGGGATAAAATACAAATTCCTCTGTCTGGTATTTAGAGTCCTTCCTAATTTAACTCCAGGCTACTTTTCCAGGTTTATTATACATCACGCCCCCCTTCACATGCTCTATGGTCCATCCACATTGTCCTATTTGCTGTTACTTGCACATAACATTCCATGTCTTTCTCTGTGCCTTGGCATGAATGGGCTGACCCCAGTGCCTGGGATGCATTTCCTCCTCTCCCCTACCTCTTTAGATTTCCCCAGCTCCCACCAATTGTTGTTTTTAGTTGTTTTTCAGTTGTGTCCTACTCTCTGTGACCTCATTTGGGGATTTCTTGGCAAAAATACTGGAGTGGTTTTGCTGTTTCCTTCTCCGGCTCATTTTTACAAATGAGGAAACTTAGGCAAACAGGGTTATGTGACTTACCAGAGTCACGCTAGCTAGTGTCTGAGGCTGGATTTGAACACAAGTATTTCTGACTCCAGGCCCAGTCACCTAGCTGCCCCAGTTCCTGTCCAAGTACAGTTTAAATTCCAGTTCTTACATGAAACCTTTCCTAATCTTCTTTGCTACTTGGTGACCAGTACCCTTACCCCACAACACATATACCTCCCTGCTTAGCAGGGAGCTCCCAATGAAGGATTTCTTTTCGCAATGCAGATCATCACCTTTTCTGCCACTTATAAATATGTATACATATGTGTGTGTATATATTATATATATGGATATATATACATCCATATATATATGTATATATACCCATATATATATATATATACACACACACACATACACACACACATACATATACACATATATGTATGCCTTTTGCATAGGGCACTGAGAACACCTAAGGCTGTTTTACCTGTACCACTCTGGACATATCCAGCAGATAGATGGCTGCTAGATATAAGTGTTTGAGAATCCAGCAATTAGTAAGTATTTATTATATACCTACTGTATGCCAGGAACTATGCTAAATGTCAAGGGGTACCAAACAAAACAACCCTTAATCTCAAGGACTTTAACTTCTTTTGAGGGAAATTAACAAATCATACATATATACATGCATATACACACATGAACATATAATTTGCAATGTACTTCTATGTGGACACGTGATTTCCCTGAAAAGAACACAAAGCAAACCTGTTACACATGCACACACATAAGTATGTGATGTTTGTGTGCACTTATATGTGTACACGTAATTTCCCTTAAAAGAACGAAGGCTAACAAAAATCACTCACACATGTAATCATGTATATATGCACATGCAGGCATGTTGTTAGTACTCACTTTTGTGTGTACATGTGATTTTCTTAAAAGAATGTAAGGTAAATAAAAAAAGTATTCACACACATGTATATATGCAAACATAGATACATAACGCACATGTAGATATGTATTAGTTGTATTTGTATTTATTTCTATGTGTACATGTAACTTTTTCCTTAAAAGACTGTAAGGTCTTTGAGATCAAAAGTTATTTTTTTTGGTACCCCTGACATCTAGCACAGTTTCTGGCATACAGCAGGTAGATAATAAATACTTATTAATTGATGGATTCTCAAACACTCTTATCCAGCAGTCACCTATCTGCTGGATATTCAGAGTAGTCCAGGTAAAACAACCTTAGGTGTTCTTCAGCGCCTTGTGCAAACTAACTCCCTAATGATGGATAGATTATATATATGTAATATAATATTAATTAATATTATCATTATTAATACAATATTAATGTAATTATAAACAGAGAGACAGGTGATGAGGTGATGATTTGTAGTGGGAGAGAATATTCCTCACTGGGAGTTCCTCACTAAGCAACTGGAGGAACAGTGTATGTGTTGTGGGGTAGGGGTTGCTGATCACTAAGGAGGGAAGAGCAAGAAAAGCTTCATGTAGATGCATGGGTTCCCAAAGTAGGCAATACCACCCCCTGGGGGTGCTGGGATGATGTGGGGGACAGTAGTAGTTTGAAATGACACAAATTTCAAAAAAAAAAGTTAAATAGTTAAAGAAAGTAGATTTGCAAGGGGACACTGAGTAATTTTTTTTTTAAAGGGGGTGGTAGGCCAAATAAGTTTGGAAACCTCTGATAGAAGCTCAAATTTAAGCTGCACTTTGACAAGAGCTAGGAATTCTAAGAGGTGGGTGTGAGAAGGGCATATATTCCAGGCACTGGGGCCAGGGTCTGGCTTCTGTCCCCCCAGGGTCATTCAGATCTCTTTGTAGCCTTAACAGTCATTTGAGCTTGTGCCCTTATTAACCCATTCCCATTGATTACTTACCATTGTGTTGTGCAGAGGCCTCCTTCGTCCAGTACCTTCAGGTGGTGTTACAAAGAGTTTGGGCCGATCAGCTGGATTTCTACAATGTGCAGCTTTGTAGGACATAATGCTGATGGGGCTGCAAGATGCTGAACGAGGACAAATGGGGATAACTAGGATGCAGTTGATTGTTTTACAAAGGGCAGTGTCGGAGTTGCGGAAGAAGGAAAGCCAGAAGCGAGGTGCAGGAAAAGGAGCAAAGCCAAGAGAAGAAGAAAAGGAAGGAGAAGATATTATTACCTATAGGTCACCCAGAACCATCACTCAACTCTTCCCATGGCCCCATGAGCTCACGATGCCTCCAAAAGGAATGAATAGGCATTCAAATGAAATGGATGGATATCTTGTGAGTGATTTAGCCATATTTAGACAACAGATCAAAAATCCAAATGTAGCCAAAAATGAAAGGCAGCAGGCAATGGTCTTATCTGATAAATGATGGTTCTGGTTCAATTCTACCTGAAGGATACAAGAGTGGTTTGTTTCAGACAAACACAGGATTTAAAGATGGTTTAAAGGTTATGGAGACAGAAGTCAGATTTCTCCTAACTAGTACTATGATGAAACAAAAGGCAGAGAGAGAGAGACAGAGACACAGAGAGAGACAGAGACACAGAGACAGAGAGAGTTAGCTAGCAAGCCAGCAAGCCACAACACAACTATGCCAGGAGGAAAGTTCAGCAGCCTAAGGAGTGAGAATAATTGTGTTTTTTTTTTCTTATTAAGAGGGTTAAGGATAACTTGTGATTTACATAAAAAGATTATAAAAGTTTTAGCTATAAACCCATAAATCAGATGCATGATGCTGGATTTCCCACAGTTCTTATTTTTTGTGCTTTGTAAGACACATCAATGTGTATTTAAGCACACATTTTTTGGCTAATAATAAACATTTACATAGAGTTTACTATACCCCAGGCACTGAGCTAAGTGCTTTACAATTATTATCTCATTTGATCCTCACAACAATCCTGGGAGGTAGGTGCTATTGTTATCCCCATTTTAGAGATGAGGAAACTGAGGCAAAAAGAGGTTAAGTGACTTTCCCAGGGTCACAGAGCTGTAAGCCTCTGAGGCTGGATTTGAACTCAGATCTTCCTGACGCCAGATCCAGTGTTCTAGCTACTGTTCTATAATCAGCACTGCCAAAAATCAAGGATGATCTTAAATATTTGAACATATTTGAAATCTTCAATCAATATTGCTTGTGTTTATTTTAGTTTTTTTTTTAAAGCACACTCATTTCTAATTAGCATGGAATATTTTTGTGCTATCTTTTAAAAAGTACACTCATTTACCACTTCCTGCTCTCCAGAAAATGAGCATTACCATGAAGCAAAGGTTTTGTAGGCTTAAGGGTGTTAAAATAATACACTATACAGGTATCACCATGTAACACAGACAGCACATGTACATCATAAAATTTATTTTCTGATATCTCAGCTGGCAAGGTAGTCTTAGTAAAAATAGGAAACTTAAGCATGATGACTATTTACATAAGCACTATGTATACATTTGGATCTATTTGTAATGTGACCAAGTATAAGTTTCTTTAAAATTTGATTGGAGGATTATTCATAAATGCAAGAGATTATACTCAAGCTCAGAGGTCGAGAACAGGGACATTATGAACAGGGACATCTGCAATCACAGAGATTTCTGAATTTTCAGACAACTCACTCTCTCATCCAGTGACATTAAGGCTTGATCTACAAAGGGAAATTAGTTCATAATTGTATACTTTCCCTAGGTAAATTATTGGGAATGCCATCAGATTCTCTTTCAGCTAGTTGCAGATTGGGTGAGAGGGCCAACAGAAGGAACTACAGCTTTTTTCAATCATTTAAAAAAAAGTGAGTTCAATTTCCTCAGGGAAAAATCCTAACCTCTAGGTTCCAGAGGTTCTTAAGGTTATGAACATTGTCACTCAATAGTCATTCTCACAAACTAAGCCCTTCCAGGGGATTAATGACCAGGAGTAGGTGTACATAGCCCTAGGCATAGCCAGGGGCCAGTAACCTCGATTTTGAAGGTGAAACTATGACCTTGGAACCAGTATTTTTCTGTTTTTATTTTTTCCCTCAGGATTATTGATCAATTGATGCTAATGGCCCTTGGCTGTGCCTAGGGCTATATATGCCTCCTCCTGGTCATTAATCCCCTGAAGAAAAAAAAAAATAAAAACTGAAACACATTTGCTCCAAGATCATAGGTTTCACCTTCAAAATGGAGCATCCAAATACATCTTTTTCCTTCTCCTATAAAGGGCAATGCAATTTCAGAAGGTCTCGGAAGAGTATTCCCTGAGAATATCCTGGATCTATGCCAATCTCATCATTTCTGTTGGTTTACAGTTTATTATGTAGCATGAGATAATATTAAATGAGAACATGAGAATATACTAGAATCTCCCCTAATGCAGCATTTGCAAAATCCCAAATCTTGGTTTTTCAAACTATCATCTTCCAGACAAGACGGACTGTTTCAAATTCCTCCTAGGGAAGCAGCGAATTTTATGGGATTCATTTCTATTCTGATGAGCATTTCCTCTAAAAGGCTAGACCTCTTTAAATGATTCATTTTGGAATTTCAGTCTTCTGAAGAAATAATCTTACAATGATTTGTGCTTATTCCCTGTCCATCCTCCTCTATCACAATATACTAGAATAATAACACAGATTCTTTATAAGAATGCCTTTGAAACATCCTCCCATGGTATTACTAATTTTTTTTTTCCCTCATGACTCAAGTTAACTCAAGGAGAAACAGTAGAACAGCCTACAAGTTTAATTCAAGCAGTCAGGACTGCAACTTATAAAAGATGAAATACCTTTTTTTAATATACTGTATTGCTTCCTCATGAGAAGTGACTTAGTTTCCAACTACTCCTTCATTATAAATACCATATTTAAAACATGCCTGACAATTTTCCCCAATCCTCTCAAGACATTTGAATTTCTTAAAATATGTCTTGGAAAACTGCATTTTCTTAAAAAGGCTTCTGTGTCTTAAAATAAATAGTGATCACTCACATTTCAAATGTTTGGGTTGAATGATTATGGAAAAGCCAACTGAAAGTAAAGGCATATAAAGCAAGTGCCATGAAGGACTTCCTTCATTCTATAGCTGGTATGTTGCCCATGTCAATGAGAAGTAAGGTATCCCTTTTGCTTCTGAGATCTGAAACCACTCTATGCCCTTACTTTATACAAGTGGCATGGAAAACTACTGTTGTAGTTTTCAAAATAACCTAGTTTTTTGCCTAGTTTTCTTCATCCCTGCAGTGACTAGGAAAAAGAGATGTAGCAAAGGAATGATCTTAGGGAATGGAGGACTAAAGAGAAAACAAAGAAATTAAGATATCGACATAAAACATAATTGAAAGAGATTTTTCATACATGACCTCCAATGGAAAAAGAGGATCTTACAATTTTTTTTTTTTTGGCATAAGAAATGGACAGAAACATATTCGAGTGCCATAAACAATGATCAGCAACAATGCAACACAAGGGCTATCCTATTACATCGAGTAATTAACATAAAAGGAAGTACTTTGGTTTATACTGCAGAGAAAATTATGGGAGTAAATCCCTTTGGAAAAAAAGAAAATGGGAGAAAGGAGTTGCAAAGCAGATAAGGAGAACCAGTTAGAATACCTGATAAGAATTACCCAGGCTAGGCACAATGATGAAAGGAGGTAAGAAGGTAGGGACCACTTGGGAAAGGAAAAGGATGAAGCAAAAAGTAAGGAAACATTTTAAAAATGAAGTAAGAAGCTGGAGCTCTGACAAAAATGTCAATGGTAGATGTAGGAAACAAAGTAATTCACAATCTTATGAAGCTGATTAGAGATCAAACAACATACAATGTGGGCATAAGGAATCATGAAGCCATACAACCATTGTGTTGTTCTTCATTTAAGTGTAAATGAAAAAGATTTTGTTTGATGACTATGAAAGGAATGAATCAATGGACAGAAAAACAACTATAGCTTTTAAAATCAGAATTCCATACTTTTAGAAAATCACAGCCAGTAATGAGTCTCAAATGATGAGAGGCAATATGGTCTAGCTCTTTAACTGAACACCCATTATACACAGATGGCTGTCCCAGGGACAGGGGTTTGGGGGGTGGTGATGAAAACTGAAATCCCACAGATGTAGATTTCACTTCTTTCTCTGCCATAGAATCATCCTGGAATAAGTCCCTGAGTCTCCCTAGCTACCTCATTTCTGCTATGGGAATAACCATACGTGGTACCTTACGTGCCTCAAGGGGGTGTTGTCAGAATTATGGGATTGGTGCTACTGAAGTCCTTTGAGTACCTTAGAGGGAAGGTAACTATAAAAGTACAAAGTAGTATTATTTACACAGGGGTAAAGGACGGAAGAAGCTTGCAGAATCAAAGCATCTTTAGGAGGAACTTTATGGAGATTATCAGCAGTTTTCTGATTGGAGAAGGCAAAGGTAAGTAGACTGGTCATTTATTCCTCACATATGCAAAGGAATCTGGGAACATGTGAATCAATCCAAGATGAAAGATGTCTTGGAGAAATTAAGGCACATCTTTCCAACAGGTATAGCTTTACATTAATTTACAGTTAAATTAATTGACCTGTTTCTGTTTTGTGATTTGAAGTTGTTAAATAACAGTTTAACATAATCTACACTGGGAATTTCTAAACTTTTTTTTCAAAGACTGTTACAAACCTGAAGCACCATACTTGGGGCTTATAGCACTTCTCTGAGGTTGGGGGTGTATTCTTCACAGATTACCCATGGGTGATAGAGAGGGAATTTTTGTTGCCTGAGACCACATGAAGGAAACCATGTTCTTTTATACCTAAGAGACTTGCCCTTTGATTTTACTCTTTCCTCCAGATTTTAGATCCAAATCCTTTATAAGGAGGATTAGTGCCAAAATAACTGATACTCATTTCTACTTCCGATCAACTCTCTACTCAAATGAAGGCATAGGAAGGTGAAAAGGGGATAATTTTTCAGCTCTGTATCTGCCATAAACAGAAAGAGGGTATCTAGAGACATCTGATAAACAGGAGGAGGTCTCTACGGTTATCTGGTGTCCAGATAAAGATGCTAAGACTTTGACAAGAAAACAATACAGGTAGCATGAAACCAACACCAAATAGGTAAATTTCCAAAGCCATTTCACCTGGCGAGGTGCACCTCAGAGAAAGCTGAAATTTGATTAGACCAAATGGCTGTTTAGAAAGCTTTGAAAGGATGGCTCAGCTCTCCCCAGAAGGCTCCACTTTGTTAAGTTTTACCTGCATCTCCAGACAAGGCAGCGGTGCTTTTGCTTCGGGCCAGGAACGAATGTGTGGGCGTCAGGAGTCTGTTTACAATGCTGCTCTCCCAGGGGCTGAGCTGCAGGCGGCGAGCTAAATGTCACCACATAAGCAAGATGTTAGAGGGCATTCTTTCCACAGATGAGGGGACTCAGCACATTATTGCTACTATCTCCATACTTCGCGTCTTGAAATGACACTTGGGTATCCGGAAAAGTGAAGTTTGCTGAACATCACCATTAGGGGTTCCTGAGAGGATCAAACAATCCACTTTTGTATCCCTAGTGCTTAGCCGGTTGCATTTTCTGTAAAAGGGGTCCCAGTCAATAATGATTGAATCGAAATAGATCCATTCCATCACCTACCTTAAACAGGGCATGGTTCCTGGCTGCCACTAAATCTAGGTAGCTGACCCAAATAGCACTTTGCTAATCCCTATCTGTTTTTGGTCTCTCCCCTCCTGCCTCCTTCCACAAACAGAATGAACATTTTGACTGTAGGCTTAGCAGGTGCCATCACTTGCCCTAGGCAGGTGGCTATCTAAGGTATCCAGGCATCAGGTGGGGGTATTGTGCACTACCCCACCCAAGTAGATTAGTAGATTGAATCCACTATTGCATAATAAGCCACAACAAAGGCTTTGCCAGAGTAAAAGAAGATTTTCCATCAGAGTTTACAAAAAAAAAGACAAATGAAAAGGATTCTATTGAACACCACTAGACGGTCATACCTTCTGTTTCTAATAGCTTTATGGTTCACAAAGCACCTTACAAGTATATTATCTGAATAATCCTCACAACAACCCTGTGAGGTAGGAGCAAATGAGGAACAGAGGCTCAGAGAAGGACTGGCTTTGCCCATGGCTACACAGCTAAGAAGTAGGAAAGTGGGACTAGAACCCAGGTTTTCTAGCACCTGTTCCAGGGCTTTTCAGTCAGCTAGTCAACCGGCATTTATTAAGCAATGACTACATGCCAGCCACTGTGCTAGGTGCCAGGGACACAAAGATAAAGCTAAAACAACCCCTGCCCTCTGGGAGCTTACATTCTAGTTGGGGAGAAAACATTCACATATAAGTATATGACAAAACATATACTCCTCAGCTTTTATCTAAACAATAAGAGGAACATTTGAACACAATTTAAAAATGACAGACTGCTATTTCCATCTATCTATTTGGCACAGTCATGGTTATGATTTTAAATAATAGACAGGGCTTTCTAGGTCTGGCTTTCAAGCCACATTCAAATTTATGATGGAGGATAAGGCTTACTGTTAGAATAAGATAAAATGAAACACAATAGCCATAAGCCAATTTGAAAAAAATAATAATTCTGCAGATAGCCACTGTTACATCCTGAGTCCTCCAGTGAAAATCATACTAAAAGAGGTAGCCTGAAATAACAATTAAGGCTTGATAGCCAACATTAAGAAATACTATTGATCCTTCACAAAATCACTCAATTCTTAAAGCTCTATTGCCTAGATAAGTTCAGGTGACTACCTTTTAAGGAAGGCATGAGGATTATTTTCCCTGAAAGATGGTAAGAGAAACATGAGGGGATCCTTCAAAGACCCAATGGAAAAGATTCCCTATTTGTATTTGGGAATGTAGTCTCCTAGACTCTAGGGCTTCTTAAACTTTTTCCACTCACAACCCCTTCAACACTTCTTAAAATGTTTAAAAAGCACTGAAGGTCTTGAAAACTATACTTTAAAAAGTATAATCGGGTGAATGTTCCTTGTGGACAGACTATTTTGTTTTGATTTTGTATTTTCAGCACCTAGAACAGTGACCAGCACATAGTAGGTGATTAATAAACTCAGGCTGAGTAACTGAAAGTGACTCCTCAGCATCAAAAGAAGTAGGTATACCTCCATCTTTAAATTATGCTTCCAGAGCCAATTTTCTTAGGTTAATGTCTTAAGGCCAGATTCCCAAGGGAAGGGCACTTGACTTCCATTAGGAAATTATCTGGGACAAAACTATGAGGAAAGCCATGATGATTCTGACATCAACAACAGGAAGGAATTCCCAATTTCCTAAAGCATAATTATGCGAGCACATATTTAAAGAATTCAACCCTGATTTTTTTTTCATCACATTCTATATGCACACTAGGGATAAGTGAAACATTGTTAAATTTGAGCTTTACCGGACTGAATTCCAATAATTAAACTATGTCATAATTGTCAAAGTAATTACTATATAAAACTCCATGAAAACATTAATAAAAAAATGCAGTTGTAACATCTAGAAATCTCTGTGAACCCCACTGAATGAATGTGACTATAGCTTAGACTCTAATGACAGTGTAACTCTGTATCTAATCTCTATGGAAACTACTACAGCCTAAAATTAGAATACATTATACTAGAATGGAAAAAAAATTAATGGGAAAAAGGTGAACTGCATTAATTGAAGGTTTTCAACACATAATTATATTTTAAATGTTGGGGGGTGGCAAGGAAGTGAAGCAGAAAGAGAATGAGAATATAGGAGAGGCTGAAAATTCTGTCTTTCCACTTTTTCTTTCTAGTTGCTGAGCTCAACTTTTCTTAGCTGTAACTCAAATATTTAAATTGTTTCCCTCCAGAAGCTCACTCTCTCTCCCATTTCCCATTAAAGATAAACTGGCTAAGGACTATAGCACGTACTGAACTAAGACTTTGCTTCTATGCAAGGATTTTTTTTTCCTTACAGGCCATTCATTTACTGGTGCAGAATTAAAGCTAAATTGTACCCATCAAAATAAGATTAAAGTGTGACATAGCATCATGGATTTATTATTTTGTCTGGCTCACTCATCTAATTTGTAAAATTTTGCAGTTAGAGCCTTTCCATGAATGTAAGATAACTGAATGCATAGTATTAAAATATAAGCCATAAAAACCGCCCCCCCCCCCAATACAGAGCTGTGTTTTAGATTCTAATAACATGCATTTGTGTTGGGCTTTTCCTTAAAGTATCAATATGGTGCTAATTTTGCTGGTGGTAGCTAATTAAGAGTTCACATATATTTTGCTAAGTATCCCAGAGAACATAATGTTAATAAATAAGAGTGTTTTACCTAGCATACCACGTTCTTTCCTCCAGCAAAGTTTAACACACATTTTCTCTTAATCTGTAACAAACATTGTAGCAATTTGTTGTGGATATCAACTCAAGTTATATATGGAAAAACCGAGCCACAAAAAACTAGATGTTTGACCACAAATTATACAGTGACAAAATCCACAGACAGAATCTAGGATTTCTGCACTACTCTCTTACCCCAAAACAGTTTGAGTTCCTATCTCTTCTTTTTTATGCAAAATATTTCTCAAGTGTCATTTATGATAGGAATTATTCTTTTGATGAAATAGCTCCTTTACAATAAGTATATATGATTCTCCAAGGAGCTAATGGGGATCCATAAGGATTCCTCTGTCCCTATAACACTACTTCAAAAAGATCCTATGTAAGACCCCAAGACATCATTTAATAATATATGATAATGCTGGTGTGAGAGATTGCTGGGTCAAAAAGTGTATTGTGCTTCTTTCCTCCTCTTAAAATAACCTCTAGAGGCTTACTTTGAGTTTAAGAATTAAGAAGATGACGTATTGTATACACTTCTTTCTTTTTTCCTTTACCTGAAGTCTTTACCTAAAATGGAGAAATTTAAAAATTTATTTAATTTGCCTTAAACTTATGAGACAGTAAATCTATCATTCTAAAGCTACTTACAGTATGGATAGTATTTTCCAAGGGAAAAATCTGTTTCCACCCCTATAATATGTCTATTCAGGGGCCTGGAAAGAGAGGTGACAATTGGCATTTAAAAAAAAAGACACACAGATTTTATGTTTCACCAGAAGTTTCTGGAGGAAATGGACCAGATCTCTCTGAATAATTGTATAAAGTTCTGGGTATGGAAAAAGTGTTAAAAGTTCCATCTACTCAGGAAGGAAATGTTGCTAATTTGAAGTCCATGCAGGTAAAAATGTCTTTGATCTTATTTCAAAAAAGAGTGCTTTTCTTAGAGTCCTGAACTTGGAGACAGGAAGAGATGAGTTCAAATCCTGCCTCAGACATTGATTAGGTATGTGACCCTGGGCAAGTCACTTAATCGCTCTCAGCCTCAGTTTCCTAATCTGGAAAATGGGGATAATAGCAATACCTACAAAGTTGTTGTAAGGATCAAATGAAATAAGATAATGTAAAGTACTTGGAAAATCTTACAGCTCTATCTACATGCCTGCTATTTTTATTATTATTATTATTATTATGTTCAATATGTCTCTCCTATTAAAAGCTTGCTAAACAAGAATCAAAAAGGATGAGAAATTAATTAAAAGCTTTTAATCTAAGGATTTCTAGTGCCTAAAACTATTTTGTGGCTACAATGACAAAAAAAAAACAAAAAACCAAAAACAACCCATCCCAAACTTTGGTAAATCACAATCCCTCTTTAAAGAATATTTCTCAATTCGTTCCCTATTACAATGAAGTTTTATTATAACACTCTCTTAAAGGTTCAAAGTTCAGAAGAAACACTAATTTACTTGACTAAGCTAGACTATAAGGACCATGCTCTGTAACTAGGCAGGTGGGTGGGCTATCACGTTCTCAAGGTGAGGAGAGTATTAAAAACCAACGAAGACACACCAGGGTGCAGGAATCAGTGGACACAAGGGTAATCATACACGAATAAGCAAAGTAGGACTAGGAAATATGAAATTTAGCATAGGTGTAGGACTTAAGACATGAGGGTGGGCAATAAAGTTTCTCTATGCCACTGGATCAGGACTTAACAATGAGTCCTTATGGCATTTCCAGTTATGTCTCCTTGGACTGGGTTGCCTTATTACACTTCAATGAATAAATAAAAATGATTTTAAGTAATATACCTAGAGCAACAACTTCTCTTTCACAGATAAGAGAAAAAGAAAATTCCTCCCTATCTGAATACTTACCATTTTAGGAGTGAAGTACAAATTCAGAAAACTTCAATGAATTGGTATTAGTTTAAATGTATGTCTCTTGACAAAAACAAAGACAAAACCCTTAACTTCCTCAGATCCATTGTAAGGAGGTAACCTGGCTTCTTGACACTGGTCCTTACTCCTACCACCTGAACTTTTGTTTGGGGGTCCTGGAAAACCTGAACCTGCCTTTTGGCCTCATCTCACCCATGAGCCTCAACAAGTGATCACTGCTCTCTTAATAAGGAGGCAGAGAGGAAGGACCTACTAAATTTAATGCCTATTTTTGTCTTGTCCTGTTTCCTAGACCCATGCCTAGTACTCAGTCTCTTAATTCTGCTCTGCTCATTCAAATATGGTTAATTTTAAGTTTACTGTTTCCTGATCCTTACTATAAATTGTTACTTGATCTTCACCTGCCACCAAAACCCAAAGCCTTCTCTATAATCCTTCCTCAAAAAGAAACGATTATGTTTAGGGAAAAGTCCTCTAAGAATGGGTCCTCATGAAATATATCAGTGATAGTCATTTAAAATGCAGTATGCTAGCATAGAGGAAACATGTGCTTTAGTCATTGCTCCTTAGTCACCTGTTTGACCTTATAAATCCCTTCTCTTACTGCCTCATTTCCCTCATTTGTAAAGCGAGTGGAGAGGTGGGGTGGGCAGAAGGGGGAAAGAGATTGTACCAAATAACTTCTTAGACCCATTCTAGCTTTCAGATTCTATGACTCTGAAATTATCCTATTAGGTTCTGTTATATATAGGACTCTCTCTATCCACAATCCAATTTACTGAGACAGGCAGCTCAGCACTGTTACTAAGTAGATGACTTGAGGAAAAGTCACCCAGCCTCTTGTTCTCCTCACAGCTCCAGCCATGGCACTAGGGAAGGTTGGTGATATATGCTGACATGCTGAACAGATCATCAAGTCCATAGGAAGTAAAGATATATGGTTAAAAAGATAGCTTTCCTCAGTTGTTTTATTGGGCTTGGGGGCTTGTATGCAACTACAAATACTATTTGGAAAAAGGAGTTTGAACTCATGATCCTTCCCACTAATACAGTTATCTCTTCTACATCATGACTTTCCCCATTGCAATTTTGATACATTGCAGGTCGGCATAAGACATTAAATGGAAATTTTGGAGGAGTTTTGCAGAAACCACAGATGACATGTGAAGGCCAGCAGATGACACAGAAAAAGTTCAGAAACTCAAAAATGCATAAAATACATGTATAATATTTTATAATATCAACATATTTCACCTTTTAATACCATAATAATTCAGACTTCTCTGGTATGAAGGGAGGGCCAAAAATTTTTAAGTAGATTTTCTGGATGGTTGGGGCACCTCTCCCCTAACCCCCTGTAATGTGGAAAGGATGAATATATGTGAAATCATTATCATTTAACCATATTGTCTAGATACAGGGGTAGGGAACCTGTAGCCTCGAGGTCACTTGTGGCCCTCTAGGTCCTCAAGTATGGCCCTCTGACTAAATCGAAATTTCACAGAAGAAATTCCCTTAAGGAAAGGATTTGTTCTGTAAAACTTGGACTCGGTCAAAAGGCCTTACCAAATGACCTAGAAGGCCATGGGTGGCCTTGAGGCCGCAGGTTCCCCACCTCTGGCTCTAGATCATATATCAAGGTTAATCTTTGAAAGTAAATTTAAATAACCTGGAAACAGAAATAATTAGGGTTTGGGTTAAAAGAGGACAAGAGGAGCACTAATTTTTTTTTTTCTCTAGGTTCAAACATTTAAAAGTAATATGTTAACAGCAACTTTCAACATTTTTATAACATTCTAACATTTGACATACATGATATGACAATATACAATACAAAAAGTATGGAAATATACATATACACAACTATAGAGCACAAATACATTTTATACATATACATGAAGACTACAAACACTGACATTTTCCAGTTTCATAATGAAATTCTCAAAATAATCAGCTTGTGATGTGTATTTAAAAGGCTATGTTTTCATATTGCATAGTAAGTCAATCTTGATATTTCTTATAGCTCAGCTTGCGAAAAGTGAATAGTATATACCTTTAAAAGAAGCAGGATTTTTTTTCCTTCTATGGTATATGCATAGGCAAAATAAGATTTTGTTTCACAAATAAACTTTAACTGCTAACATCTCATGTACTGTAAATCCTTGGAATGAAAGCAACTCAAAATCTGAATGAAATGCTGCTCATTGGAAGGCCATGACTGGTTAATTTGTCTGGAGGTTTGCAAAGATGAAGACATTCTGGAAATTAAAGGCAAATCTCAAGGCTAAATGAATGGACATTGAAAGCAAGAGCATGGACACATGAAATGCAACAAAGAATGTCTGGTTCAATGAGAAATAAACTGGAAAAATGAAATCTACCAACATGAACCACTTGAAGTAAGGCTTAGAAATTCAAAATCAGGCATTCCCATAGTACAGAAGAACAGCCAAATGAGCACGTGGCTGGAGCCCAAATAAATGTTCCCAGAAAAGGCCATGTGAATTTTTTGTGGACAAAGTGGGTAGTTTCTGGCGCTGTAAACTCTTTTACTAAAAACTTGACAGGGAGCACCGTTTTCACCGTGTGTGCTAAATACAATCATTCAGCCAAGTTCTAAAATGAGAAATGTTCTTCTCGGCAAGGAAAACGTTGCTCGGCGCTTATTGCTTTTTTTAGTTTGGAGGTTTTTCTTCCTATTTAAGAAATGTGGGGAAGGAAAACAACTTCAGATGCTTACTGTAGCTGTAAATATGCAAAAGAGCCATTAGGTAACAAGACAGAACACTTGAAAATTTTCCTTTTGACTGTACCTCTATCTGGAGAATTTAGTAATGTTGCCGATGAAGAGGAGAGCCGCTTGCTAATGACTGGATCAACATGTTTCGAAAGATTCATTGTTGAAACTGACCGCCTGTCTGGATCTAAAACAAATGGAGATAATGCTAATTGACAGCCCGCATGCATGACCAAAGCTTCCTAGCTGGCACATGTAAGGGAAAGCTAGGTCTGGATGGATTCAGCTCTACTGCTAGATCACTTAAAATAGCACAGTTCTCTCAGTGGATGTTTGATGGGTAACTTAAAGGCTGGGCAGGAAATTCCTTTCTTTGGTAGGACAAACAAAGCCAGTCTTTGGGACATCAGTTTCTGTGTCAGCGAAACCAACTGGGATATGAGTAGATTAAACTGAAGGGACCATAGAGTATAAGGATAACACAATGTGCTTACTTCACTCTCCCTGGAAAGAGGGTTAGGATGGAGGAAAATCTCCCCTTGAGAAGGATTAAAGTATTTAGGATAGCCTCAATGGGAATCATAAAGATGACCACTATTGTGACCCCCTGAACCAAAAACAAGTGAGTATTATTCTTCTAGGTAAAGCCGGATAACATATTGAACGAAGGTTTGGGGCGTGTGTGTGTGTGTGTGGTAGCTTCTAACAACTAGATATGTAATTTTCCCAGGACACCAAAGGAAGCTAGCAATAGTACATTTGAGTGTCCAAAAGAAGAAACTCTTTCAAGGTGTGGAAGGTTTGTGCCAACACAGCATCTAGTTTCTGAAATAAGACTGCAAAGAACCATCATCCTCACCATCCCATACTGTTGGGAGCAGTTTTACACAGCATGAATGAACTATTTGCCCGCCTCCAAATATGCCTTCCAAGAGAGAGAAACAGTCAAACAAGTGAAATGATATCTCTTTGTCTTGATTATCATAACTTATGATTGGTCCTAGGCAAAACATATTAGAATAATTCCAAAGGGTAACATGCTTAGTCAGAAGGGGATAATAGTGATCAAAATGGCAAAATTAAGTCTAGCGTGCCATGAGTAGAAAAGAACTCACTCATGCTCATTGTTACATGGGTTCCATTATACTGAGGAACACATCAACTTATACTGAGGAATAAATCATAGAATCTTGACACGTATTTGCCTATGAGACAAGCATCAATTCTTTTCCTCAATACTGACAATTACAAGGACTCCACATTATTCTTAAATTTTTTTCAGTAGTCTCTTAAAAAAATAACTAGTTTTTTGCTGTTTTATTTTTAAAAATAATTTGAAAAATATTATAATATTAAAACATCATAATATATTATAAATATATAAAAACATTAGATGAAATTATATTATTATAATTAAACTATATGGTTAAAATAAATATATAATATATTAAAATAATTTGAAAAATCCCATAGGACTTATGAATTTTTCAAGAAAAAACCTTTAACTTGTGTTATAATACATTGGCAAGTTTCTACCTGTCTAGATACCTTATTACAGGGCCATTCTCCCCTGAACAGATGAACTATTTTGGACTATTATTTCCAAGGTTTGAGATAGTTTGTTGTAATGAATGGATAGAGAGTCAGCCAGGAAAGCCTGGGTTTAGGTCTCCCCTCTAATAGGTACTGCCTATGTGAGCCTGGGCAAATCACTTAACCTCTTATTGCTCTAGGAAACTCTCTAATGCTATAATTTATAGAAAAGGTTTGTTGATAGAAGAAAATTTGCTCACCTGGGAATTCCGTATATCAATGAAATCACAAGTCCAGTCCATATTCCCATCTATATTTTCAACAGGCTTTATGATATAAATATGCTTTCCATAAATATCAAACATGTATGTATGTCTTTTTTTTTGTTTTGTTTTTTTTTGTTTTTTGGTGAGGCAAACAGGGTTAAGTGACTTGCCCAGGGTCACACAGCTAGTAAGTGTCAAGTGTCTGAGGCCGGATTTGAACTCAGGTCCTCCTGATTTCAATGCTGGAGCTCTATCTACTGTACCACCTAGCTGCCCCTATGTATGTCTTCTGATAGCTATTTTTGTAGGGATAAAAACTTGTGGTTTAGGTTTTCTTAGGAAAACCACTTTGACTCTCAAAAGGCTTCTTTTAAATATTTTTATATTGATGAAGTATTTTAGAACTAATCTTTGAGAATCTGTCTCCAACCAACCGATTGATCCTTTGGTAGAACTTGGTGGCTTTCCAGGTTACTCTTAAGGCAAGGCCAAAAGAGTTTAAATTGAAAGATTTAGGTTAAAAACACATCACACCATCTTGGTCATGAGTGGTGGGATGGTGGAACATAAATAAGACTTAGAGAATCTTTCTCTTCTCTCTCTTTTTTTTTTTTCCCCCAAGGAGATTTTAGAAGAGCATTAGGCTATTTCTCTCTGCAGGACAGATTATATTTTAAATCAAATCCTGGGCAGGAACTTTGCCCATGTAGCTCTCAACATACAGCCTTCTTGTACGTCATCACCTTGTCAAGGCACTAAATAAATGCTTTTTGAAAATTACAGGAAATATAGACCTGACTTGAAGCAAGATTCTGTGTCAGAACCACCTTGGGGATTCTATGACTCTTGAAAATTTAGTTAAACTCCAATTTTTTTCCAGATTTTTTTTTTAACAGTAGATCCACTGTCTTTATTCTCTAAGATTGCTGATCAATTCCCCCAATTCACTGCTCTGGGGGAAAAAAAAGTAGAATTTTCCAGCAGCCTAAGAGAGCACTGGGCTACATCTCTTGCTTTTAGTGGCAGCAATGATTATAATTTATTAATGCTATGAGTGTGGAAGAAGACAATTAAGTTTAGGTAGCTTTTCCCCCTTCTATCTCTGGAAATCTATAATGGTATATTTGTGCAACAAAGAAAAAATCCAGATGAAAAAATATCTACAGGAGTAAGAAAATCAACAGTGTGTCGATTTTTCTACATGTTATAGAAAACTATTTCTGGCCACTCCAAGAAAGAAATAATTACAACCCTGAGAATATACTACATCAATTATAGCAATACAAGCATAGTGGGCAGGTGTGGTGATGGGGACAATGAAGGGCCCCCAAAAAAGATTTTATATTGTGATTAACAACTTGGTAAATTGGATTTATGGCCATGTGCTTTTCATATTCTTTTAAGAGACTACCAGGGTTGTTCAGGGTCATATATAGACAAGACCCTGGGGTACAAAACTTTAAAAACAGATAATTTTATTGCATACACTCAAGCAAAAAAAATTGGCAAAGGTGATAGTGATCAAAAAAGACTTAAATGGGATGCCCTTGAATCTTTGATGAATCACTTAAAAGAAACATTTTTAATGATTTGAGTCAAAATAATCACTTTTTAAAAAGAACTGGGTGTAGGAAATGCAGGTATTGCAAGGGATCCAAGGACCATCAATTTATAACTGGAAAAAGACTTAAAGGTCATCTAGTCCAGCACCCTCATTTTACAGTCGAGGAAACATGAGGTTAAGTGATTTGCCCAAAGCTACGTTGAAAGTAAGCAGCCGTGTCAGAACTTGAATTCATGTCATCTGACTCCAAATCAAGTGCTCTATACCTGTTATACCTGTCATTCCAGGGACATAGCTAGCTCACCTGGAGAACACCTGGAGAACAAAGGAGGCAACCTTTGTCCATATATTCCTGTATCACAGAATCATAGATTGGATTATTGCAAACTCTTTAAGCCCCCAAGCAATAATGATCACACTTGAGAAGGACTGTGCTATCTACCAGATCTAGAGCTAAGCAGTAGGATATTAAGCATGCATTAGGTCTAAATGATGATGGCTCAGCTAGGGATGAACTGTTCTTAGGTCTGTGGCACTAGCTACAGGTCAAGGAGTCAAGAAAGACAATGATGGCTGTACCAGATTTTCTAGTACCACCCAAAGGTCTGAAGTGGTGGTCCAGGCCTGCTAAATCGAGAAAGGTGAATGATGTCTCAACAAAACCACCTAGGGACAGAATGTAAAACAATGATGTTTCAAGGGAAATTAAAAAAAAAAAACAGGGTCATTCGTATCACACAAATGAAAAACAAAGGGAAAAATATTAACACACCATGTGAAATAAAGGTATGTTGAATTTACAGTACAATGATATTAAAGACTCACTAAAATGACCATGTAAAGGTTTAGTTCTTTTTTGATCCCTGAGACTAATTCCCACACACAATGAGAATTATATTAAAAAAAACAAAAAAACCAAGAAGGAAACACCTCCAATATTTACTGTGCACTATTTGTAACTTCAGAAGCAATTTCATTTCCTGGCCTGGTCATTAGTGCTATACATTCTCAAGCCAGCACAAAGAGACTCAGACAAATAAAATAACTATGGTCAGAAAAGGAAATTTTTTAAAATACTTGGTGTTTTTACAAAAAAATGCAAATTAAATTCATTTATTGTTACTGAACCACATATGGCAACTGATTTGCTTAAAGTGTTATCAAGGTGAGATCTATACCTTACTTTATAAACTCTGCATGGTGTACTGAAGTCAAAATTTTTTTGTTACCCTTGAGATCAACAGCCTCACTGACACCTGAAAGGCTGTGCCCTACCACATTCATCATACGTCCCCTTCAAACAGCAGACGGAGCCAAAAAAAAATTTTTTTTCATCCAGATCAATAGCAGGATGAAGGGTTTCATTCTTTCATGAGTCTCTTATTCCTCAATGTTTCTCCTTACTTGGGGGAACTTAGCTCTCTTTGCAAAAACTGAGGTACAGATTCAAAAGGAGGGGGAAAAAAACCAACATTTCCCTCTTGGGATTGCTTCCTATCTGATTAAGATCCAAGGTGCATTCTTAGCCTCCAGAAGAAAAGGGATAGATTTAGGAGCCCTTCTCTACCCTGTTTACCTGTATTGTGAATGCTGGTGCTGGTACTGCCATGGAGGGATCCCCCCCAGGACCACCTGTTTTGTTTCTGTTTTGGCTTCTGGCTCCTCTCAATTGTGCGCCGGACAACAGCCTCATGACGTTCCTTAAATGTGAAAGAGGATTCAGTGGTTAGTTTGACTAAGTCCAATTCGGATGCTTTGGCCTTTTTCCACTAGTAAGCCCATTGAGTCACACAATCAACAGACCCCAACTAAAATCATTTTAGCTCAGGGTTCTTTAACTTGGGGGGGGCCACAAATTGTTTGTTTGCTTTTTTTGATACTGTATTTCACCATAATTGATTTCCTTGGTAAACCTATGTATTTTATTTGATGTCTTTTAAAATGTTATGCTGAGAAGGGGTCCATAGGTCTCACCAGACTGTCAGAGGAATTAATGAAACAAAAGACATTAAGAATAACTGATTTAGATGGACTGATTCATCCTGCCTCTTTGGGACCTCTTCAGTATTTCAACACAAATAACTTTAGACTGTAAACTTACTTTTTAGAAAATCAGGCTGTAAGCAGAAATTTCCTTGATGAGGCAAACAGCCCCTTCTCCCAAATCAAGCCCGCCATATATAAAACTGATCATCACTGCGAAACAATTTCACTTTGCATACCAATATTTTATTGAAAATGCATATGTTATAATTTTGTTGCATTTGAGATCAAACAATGTAATAAACACCAGCTGGGGCCTCTCACCTTATCCTCTTCTAGTCTCTGCCTTCGCTTCTCCTCGACAGCAGCCCGTCGCCGCTCGTCTTTTAACCTCTGCTCTTCTAATTTCTTCTTGCGCTCTTCTAAGTGCTTTTCATAATGTTGCCGAGCTCTCTCTTCTCGTTCTAACCACACGGTTTCTCTCGCAGCTTCAGGGAAAGAAAGGGAGGGGAGGGGAGGATCAGATGGAGGCTGACTGGAGAGACTTAGAATTGAGAACCTTCGGGCCACTTGTCTTTGGGGATGCAAGTTGCACAACCATGCAACCAGACGCAAACTTCTGTCTAGCACAGAGTACCTGCATCTCACCCACAGTCAGCTTCTACCAATTACACTGCTTTGTAGTTGATTATTTTTAATTATACTTCAATACTCCAGTATTACTTGAAATCTCTTCAACGTAGTAGCATACTCCTTCAAAGACACAAAGATACCCACCCTCACTTTCGTATCCAGTGCGTCTTTCTTCCCCATGTCCTCCCGTATTAAAATAATAAGCATATTACACATGCTCTAATGTTTTTATTATTCCTTTCAACTTAATAATGTTTTTATGAACTACAAAGGGTGATGGTGAGGCCTAGCAATAAGTCTGAGATCATTCTCATACCAGCCTCCATGCCCAGATCAAGAGCTATGTGACCCTGGGCAAATCACTTAACCTGTGTTTGCCTCAGTTTCCTCATCTGTAAAATGGGAATAATAATAGCACCTACCTCCTAGGGCTACTCTGAGGATCAAATAAGATAATAATTGTAAACGCTTAGCACAGTGCCTGGCACATAACAAGTACTACATAAACGTTAGTTAATATTATTGTTACTAGTAATGCACAGCTAAAAACCACCATGGACTTGTGCTATCTTAACACCTTCTACAGGCCTATAAATGGATGTATGGTTATTTTATAATGTTTTGCAATGAATTTGCATGTACCCCCCTGGTATCAATCTTCACATCCCTTTATTATATCCACAAAAATACTTTTGGTGTTTATGTCCATTAAAAAAAAATCTATCTTGATTTTTTAAAATGTTATCTCTCCCAGATGATAAGCTATGTCTTCCTCTTTGTATTCTTCAGTAAAACAAAACAAAACCAAAAAAAAAAACCACTTAGAGATTTGAAGGAATTTTGTAGGGCAAGGCAATTAACAAGCAGAGAGTATCTACCATGTATGCCTCACACTCCATGCTAGGTGCTATTGGTCGAATATGAAAGTGTAGTGAACACAGTACCTATTTTCAGGGAACTTGGAATCTACTTAAGAAGATAAAACATAAAACTTATAATCAACAGGGCAGCTAGGTGGCACAGTGGATAGGGCACTGGCCCTGAAATCAGGAGGACCTGAGTTCAGATCTGGCTTCAGACACATGATGCTCACTAGCTGTGTGACCCTGGGCAAGTCACTTAACCCAGATTGCCTCACCCCCCCCAAAAAAAACAAACAAACAAACAAAAAAACCCAACTTATAATCAAGTTAGGAAGACAAAACGTAAAAAAGTAAATAATAATACAATAAGACCACACACGTAAAGGTAAATAATATAATGAACAATAAATAATTGCAATAAAACATTATTCAATGAAGGGGCAGCTAGTTGGCATAGTGGATAGAGTGGACAGAGAAGACTCATCTTCCTGAGTTCAAATCTAGCCTCAGATAACTTACTAGTTATGTGGCCCTGGGCAAGTCACTTAACCCTGTTTGCTTCAGTTCCTTATCTGTCAAATGATTTGGAGAAGGAAATGCAAACTGCTCCAGTATGTCTGCCAAGAAAACCCCAAATGGGGTAATAAAGAGTTGGACATGACTAAAAAATGACTGAACAACAAAACTGTTCAATGAATGAATGAATACTTCAGTTTCTGGGTGATATAAGCTTTTGTATCTCATTTTGTTTGCATCTCCTTTGCCTCAGTTTGAGGAAAAAAAGTCTTTATTTGAATCTGAGGCCTCTTTTAGCATCTACGTGTGTGTGCATACATATTATATTTTTCAGTGAGATAACTGTCCACATTGACTAACAACAAAAGCTTCTTTGCCAAATACGAAGAACACTTTTTCTTTTTCTTTTTTTTCTTTTTATCTCAGGCGTTGTAGCAGGCAAATTACCACATAGTCTCTCTATCTCCTATCCTCACTCTTCTGATAATCCCATCCTGGGTCAGTAGTGAGAACAACAGCTGTTCCTGGGGGGTATTTTGTGGGGTCATTGCTAGCCAAATGGTCCCTAAATTTTTGGGCCTGTTCCCAGATCCTCCTCTTCTCCTCAGTGGTACAACAGGTGGAGAAGAGGATGTGCAAATCACTCCAAAGAAAGCTCAAATTGTAGGGTCACGTCCCTACAGCCCTCAGTAAACTTAGTGGGATTTTCTGAGTATCGACCCAGTTTCTCTTTGACCTGAATGAGGTCTGAAATGGAGAACGGAACATGTACCCTAATTGTCCCAATAGGAGAGACAGGAACTTCCCTTAGGGGACAAAGCCCTGAAGGCACTGTGGGAACTGGGGCTAGGGAGGCAGGGAGTTAGGAAGTCCCACTTCTTGTGAGTGAGGGACTGGGGAATGCTGGCTGAACTGGACTGGACTGCAAAGCCAGGGGATCCAGCTGGCAAGGGGAAAAAAATCAGCTGGCACTGGAGGAGGGGAAGAGGTCGGGGAGGAGATACCACTAAGACTGGGGCCTGGGTAGTCCTTGCCTCAGGATAAAGGGCCTGGGGAGGAGATGCCCAGGCAAGACCCTTGTCCAAAACCTGAGTAGAGGTCACATCCAGAGGAGGGGCCTGGGGAGGAAATGCAGGGTAGGATATGTAGAAGGTGAACAAGGCAGGATATGAAGGAGGTGGGCTAGAGAAAAAGGGAAGGTAAACCAAGGGAAGGCAGGGCATGGGAAATAAGGGGGGCCAGGAGAGAATGGGGTGGAGATAGGAGCTGGGAAGGGGGTGTTAATGGAGGATGGGAAGAAGGGGGTGCTCTAGCACTGGGGGCTATGAAAGGGTCATCCAAAAAGTCTAGTTGAACCCCATTACCCATTTATGGGGCAGCTCTAGCTATGAGCATCCTACAATGTTTTCTGAGAATGGGGTCACGAGAAAGTTCGACAAAAGTCATTATGTAGGGAATCTCCACCCATTTTCCTTTTCTGCTACAATATCATTCTAACTCTGAGAGAGTATGTTGCTGTAATGTCCCAAAAACAGGCCATGCCTCGTAATTTTCCAGGTGATACTGAGGCCAAACAGTGTTGCAAAATAACACCAGCCTTTTCTTTTTAAGTTCTTTAGAGAAACTAAATTTTTCCCAATTTTGTAAAAGACAGGTGAATCTTTGGGAATTGAAGAGGATTGGGGTGTGGGGGCTGGAAGTCCCCCCCCTCCTTAAAGAGGATTTGGGAATAAGCTTTGGGAAACAAACAAAAAAACCAAAGGTTCAAAGAAGTACCTTAAGTTTTCCCAAGTCCTTGGCGCCGAGAGAATTGAAAGGATTGGGCCTACATTTCCGGACAGGGAGTCTGTGATTGAACAGAATCACTGGACCGAGAGCCTGAGAGCATCAAGCTGAGTTCGAGACAGCCTCGTCACTGTCTGATCTAACGGGACCTGAGAGGTCAGGCTCGAAAAACACTTCCAAGCCTAGCCTTGCTAGGTGCTTGGAACTTCCCTCCCAACCACAAGGCAAGAAAGGAGTTAAGGAAGGTGTAGGCTTATGTGCCTTGTAGTCTCGGCTGGAGAAGGATTTGGGATTTGGCAGCCATTCCCAGTCAGGGAAGAGGTCTAGAGGTTTAGGGGTGCTGGGACCCCAAGATCACAACACATGGGTCCTGCCCCAAAGAATTCAACCCAAGCCTTCTTTCAGCCAAAGACAAGGTTTATTAAAGATCCGCCATATTGGCCAGACTCTTAAGGAATCTGAGCACCTGGGAGCTATTGGCTAGATTGTAAGAATCTGAGCAGTGGCCAGATTAGAAGAATCAGAGCCTTTTTTTTTTTCTTTTTTTGAGAGGCAATTGGAGTTAAGTGACTTGGCCAGGGTCACACATCTAGTGAGTGTCATGTGTCTGAGGCTGGATTTGAACTCAGGTCCTCCTGACTCCAGGGCTGGTGCTGTATCCACTATGCCAGCTAGCTGCCTTCAAGAATACTTTTTCATATTAAATTCAAATATCACCTCTCAAGACAAAGTTACAGCCCCCTTCTCAAAAATCCTTAATATGAAAGACATTCAGTGTTCACAATTATTAAATATGGTTTTGATCTTTGAGTTTGAGGGAGAAAATTTATTCTATTGAAATATATTTGAATTAACTGTGATCCACTAGAAAGGAAACAAGGTCTTAATGAAGATCAACCGAGGCACTCAGATATTATTCTGATGTAGTGGTATGTGCCCAGCACTGGGAGAGCTTATTTCTAGTCTAGACCCTGCTGCTTCTTAGCTATGGAAAATCAGGTTAGTACCCTGGGTCAAGTCACCCACATAACTAACTGCATAAGCACCAGGTGCCAGAGGCCTGGTTTGACAGCGATTCATGTGAAAAGGCCTCTTGGAGGCTTAAGCAGGTTCCAAGGCTCAACATGAGTCAGTAGTGTGCTACATATGGCAGCCAAAGGAACCGAGGTGATCTGCGTTTAAAAAGGGAGAGTGTTCAGAACAAGGGAGATAACAGTCACACCATACTCTGCCCTGGTTAGACCATATCTGGAATATCATGTTAAGTTCTGAGTGTTGAATTTTGCTAAGGACATTGAGAAACTAGGATATATCCAGGGTGGAGAGGTTACTAAGATATAAAACTATAAGAAGAGCAGTTGAATGAACATATTTTATCTTGGAGAAGATAAAATTCAACAATTATTGAGCAGTGTGGTATGGAGTCAGAAAGATGTAGGTTCAAATCCTACCTCAGATATTTCTCAGATGTATGATCCTGAGCAAGTCTCTAAACCTCTCCGAGCCTCCGTTCCCTCATCTGTAAAATGAAAGAGTTGGACTCTGTTTCCTAGGGAAACAAAGTAAACCAGTCTCTGACCAAAAGGAGCTCATATTTTACTGGGGGTAGTGGGGTGGGGATGGAAAGAAAATAGCATTTGTTATTGTTATTGTTCAGTTGTGACTAACTCTTTGTGATCCCATTTGGGGTTTTCTTGGCAAAGATACTGGGAGTGGTTTGCCATTTCCTTCTCCAACTCATCTGACAGATGAGGAAATCTGAGGCAAACACGGTTGAGTGACTTGCCCAGGGTCACACAGCTAGCAAGTGTCTGAGGCTGGATTTGAACTCGGGTCCTCCTGACTCCAAGGCTGGCATTCTATCCACTGTGCCACCTATACTTATTTATATTCTTGTCTTATATTACCCCCTACTATAGTATAAGATCCTTAAAGGCTGGGACAGTATCTCATTTATCCATCTTTGATACCTCCTCCCTCCGGCACTGTTCAGGCACAGCAGGCACTTAGCAAATATCTGTTAAATCCTAATGACTAAATAATCTCTGCTTATTCCACCTCTAAGATCTTATGATTCTTTATCTCAGTTTTATTTACTGTAGAGGACAGCAAATACTTTCTAAAAAGAGATTAAACCTAAGGGCTTTTAAAAACAAATTTTAGTTACAACTTTAAGCTACAGGCTTCATCTCAATTATGATTCCACCAACACAAAAATAACTTAATTTGAATAAGCCAATGGCTAAGAAAGTGTTTAGATTTTAAAGCAGTATTAAATGATTCTTCATTCCTTTTTCTTCACTTCATTCGGTACAATGACATTTCTACCCTTCAAGCATTACTTTCTCCTTGTATAAAAAAATCAGTAAGGTCACAGGCAGCTCATTTATGATTTAAAGCACAAAAGACAGATGTTCCACATTTAATTGGGGGGGGGAAGCCTCCTGAAAATTAGATGTGAAAGTCAAGTCAATGAGCATTTTAATAACTAGAGAACAGTACAGTGTATGTTAAAATAATAGACTATATGGTAGAGGCCGTAAGGAATTCAAGTAAGGAATTTCGCTGTGGGCTCTGGCAATTTGGGAAGATTTTGAGTTGATGCTTGAGCTTGGCCTTAATAAGAGTACAAGATTTGGATTTGATTTCCCAATTAGGAAAGCTTTACAGGCAGGGAATAGTATAAATGACAGCATGAAGGTAGAGATGGTGGGATCCTTCGGCAGACTGCATTTTGGGCAGTGTTCATTTTGGAATATGAGGAAAAAAAGATGATGAAATTGTAAGAAAGGATAGGCCAAGTGGGCACAATTCTGCCCAGACTAAGTGCTTCTTAAATGCTGACTGAACTGAGCTGCAGTTGACAGTGAGTTGTCCACACAGTGAAATTCTGTAGTTGTAAATATGTGGATCCACTCTCCAGGCAGTAATTATGTCAGAGATGATGGGTGGGAGGTAGGGGCACGGACTGGCAGGGGCTCAGCCCAGGAGGATTGAGGTAAGAATGGGAATAGGGACTGGAGCTGGTGAAAGGGCCAGAGAAGGGGCAAATGCAGGAGAAGAATCAGGAAATGACATTCCTGATTATCTATGGAGGAGAGGTTTTAAAGGAAGGCAGTCAAGGAGGTTCTATCCTATACAACACTGTTTGAGGTTTAGTCTTGGGGAGTGTCCATGCTGAAATCACAAACAGACAAATGAAAAACTCCCTGTCTCCTTCATTAAGGACGGTAGGCCTGGTTTTGTCCGACAAATTGAAGGATGAGGCAGAAAGAACAGGTCGTATGAGATGGGTTTAAGGTAAATGCATTAAGGCATGCCTCAGGGGCTGAGCTCAGGAAAGGTTATTAATAGGACCTTTCTATTTGCAAACGAGTACAAACATACCAGGCCACTGAAAGCAAAGCAATTAGGCTTTTGTTCCATGATCTGCCCGTGCTTTCTTCTAATATTGCTAGTCCAAACCCTCTAACAACTGAACATTTGTCATCAGCTTCCCTGAGAATAAAATATATCTTTTATTTTGCTTCCTGGGGTTTCATAAATATCTTACTGTGTTCTAAATGGATATTAAAAAACCCAACGATGGTTAGAATGACTGGTGATTGATGGCTACCCAATCGATCCCAGCCCAATATGGTGACACTAAGTGGCAATCCTTGTAGTCTGGTTCCGCTGATCGCAGTTACCACCGAGAAAACAACAATTTATGGACAGTTGACCAGATGAACCTCCTGATGTTTTTTTCCTGCTGAAGTTATTAAAGGTCACCTTTATGTGTTTTGGCCTTGCTTAAATAAGATGGGAATCTCACGTGATTTCAGATATGCTGCCCTTTAAAAATCAGTTAAGGATCCTATAAAGAGTTTTTAACCTGGGGTTTAAGATTACAGGGAGAGGGTGAGGGGGTGGGGGGAATGAACTTAGAGGGGAAAAAAATTGCATCTTCATTTCAATATATAAGTGGTTTCCTTTGCAATCTTGTATATATTTTTATGTCTTTAAAAACATTATACTCAGATGGGGTTCACAGGCTTTACCAGACTGCTGACTGAATCCATGACATACAGAAAAAGAGTAAGAATTCCTGCTAAAAAAGGATGAAGGAAGAAACTGGAATAAAAATCACAGTGTATTTGTTTAATTAGAATAAAGATGAGAGAAGCAAGTGAAGTTGTTTTCTCAAATTCTACAATGAAAAACCAAGGAACAAAAATTCTCTGGAACAACTCTGCTGTTCAAAGTGTTTAACCTACTTTCTTAACATACACAGCTAATCAAACTGATTAGCTGACCTTTATTCAAATCAATCTTTTTAAACTTTAATAGTTAATCTATACAACCCAGACTATTGAATCCTCTCCTTGAAGCACACAGAAAATAGAAAATCTGTTTTAAAAAACCATTAACGTAACACATGTGGAATATGAATTCATTGTTATGAAATGAAGAAAAGCAAACTATTACTCATTAGAATAAAATCGTTAAATAAATCAATAACATTTAAAAAAATAAAATAGTTAACCTCAATAATTCAAAGAAGAGTGTAATAGATCATTTGGTTTTAAAAAACCAAAAAAAAAGTAATATAAAATTACAAAGAAAACATATATGGTATAGTAGTTCACTACAAAGACTAAACTTGCTTCCATGGCATAATATTATAATGTGGGAAATGTCTTTAGTTGTTGAAAGATCTGAAGAATACTTCGGGGCTCTTAAAAATGACTTTTTCCATTCTTCATTATGTCAGACTCCCATACCCAATGATGAATATACTGAATGGACTTGTGATATCATGGGTGTAGGGCATTTTCAGATGAGGAGACTCCATAAATATATAGATATAAATGGAGGTACCGTTTTCTGCAATTCAGTCTTAGAGAATTGCCCAGAGAACTTTAATTTGGGTTTTTCCTTTAGCGAATACAAACAGATCTGCCTGGTAATTTCCAAAAGTCATGTAATAGCATTAGGTCTGTACTACTTGGATCAGACTATTATACTGCTTGGATGTATGCTACTTGGATCTATACTTGGATGAATACTGCTTGGATTATACTACTTGGATGGGTTTGAATTTTAGAGTGAAAATGGTTTTAGGGCTAACCCTCAATTACCTGTGTTAATGATGAGGACCATTATAGCTTGTTAACATAGCAACTAATCAGATCCAACTGCTCAGTCAGAGCCTCTCTCCTTCCAAAGTAAGCTTGGCTTTCTCTCCCCAACTCTGCCACTTAGCTCTGGTTTGTTTCCTAAACGAATTCCTGAGCCATACTACAGCAGCAGCAGCCCAGGGTGAGATTCATAAGAGGAAGGATTCCAACTTAGGGCTGGGAGAGAGAAGTAGAAAGTAGAAACAGTCCCAGTGCTAACTAGGCAGCTTAAATCTCTCTCACCAGGAGCAAGAGGAAATAGCTCTCAGATACAGGCAGGTTAATAACAGTGCAGGAAACCCAAACACAGACAATCAAAAGCTTACTGTTTCTTTACTTTCAACAATTCACAGAGTTCTGTGCTTACAAAACTCTCTTGGGTGAAAGAAACGTCCAGTTGAGGTCACAATGGAAATGGGATAGAATGGGGTTGGAGTATAAACTGCTGCTCCCTGGTGACACAAAACAAAATATGACGAGTGTTTATGGACATTTGATAACCAGCTTGGTGCTATATAACACTAGGTTTTGGAAATTGAGGTTTTCATAGAAGCACCCGCCGTCTGAGGTTTGAGGCTTTAGGTGCCATGCTCCCAGATTGAAACGTTAACAAGAGTTAAGGCACAATACAGTGGCTTCGGGAAATGTTATAGGTCATCTTCTGGAAAGATTTTAGCGACCTAAGTAAGCCTTGGTTTATAAGGCACCTAGACACCCTGGAACCATTCAGTCATGCTGACCAGCCCTTTATCTTTCCAAGGTAGATAGAGCCTCTTGGTTGGAGACCTTGCACAAATGAGTGTTAAAGTAAGGCACTTTCTTTAAGGAGGAGCTGGCATAGGATCCTTGATCACATTGTCTGTAAGACAAAAGAATAAGAGAAAAGAAAGCAAAAAGCCTCTTGTTTGCTCTTTGGGAGAAAAGGTGTCAAATGCATACTCAGATCTTTCTCCCCAGCTGAGTCATTCACTATTGAGGCTGGCAAATACCAAGCGTGTTGCAAGCTCTCATGAACATGGTCAGAGGGCAAAGTCATCCTGGGGAGTCCATTCCATGGTCTAACTCTTTTGGCAATGGGGTAAAGATAATGTTCCTTCTAACATTTTTTTAATGTGTAATATTAACTTTGAATAACAATACGGAGCAACAGTAACAACAAAACATAGTCTTTTCCCAAAATCCTACTACTACTGGTCCACAGTATCCATCTTTGAATAAAAATGTCTGTCATGTGTAAGCCCTGCATAATGTGCTACATTGAGATTGCCTCTGGGGGGAGAAGTGTTAGGATTAATTATGCAAGGCAATAACTGTGTGCAACCCCACAACTTTGTGCATGTTTAAAAAAAAAAGGACCATTTTACAAACCTGAAACTGTTTCTATATAAATGCTGGCTCTTCCTACTATTTCCTACTGGTGCTGTTTGATATCAAAAGCTTATGGATTATCTAGAATCATAGACTCTTAGCATTAGAAAGGATCCTATAGGTGGACTAGTCCCTCTGTCAGCTAAATGTAGGAGGGCCTTTATAAACTATCCTTGAAAGGTCATTATCCAGCCTCTATTTGAATACCACCTCTGATGGGGAACTCACCCAGTCCATTTTTCAGACAGCTCTTAATTGTGAGGAGATTTTTCTGTATTGAGCTGAAATCCCTGCTCTCTGTAACTTTTATGCACTGGTTCTGAGTCTTCACTTTGGTATAATAAATGATATGTTTAATCCAACTTTTTTTTTTCGGTGGACGCTCTTCAAATGTTTTTATACAGCTATTGTGCTGATTTGTCTCTCCCCCTCCCTCTCCCCAGCCTCCTTTTTCTCCTCCCAGGAAAATCATCTCTATTGCTTCCATTTGCTCCTCATATGACGTTTGCTACTCCCCTCACCAACCTGGTTATATTAATCTGATTTTTTTTTTACTTGTCAATGTTCTCTTCAAATATGGCACCCAGAAATGAACACAACATTTTAGATACTGTCTGACCAGTGCAGAGTACAGTGGGATGATCACCAACCTTACTCTGGTTGCTATACTTCCTACATGGATACAATCCTCCTCAGTGTGTGTGTATATGTGCATATGTGTGTGTGTGTGTGCATATATAAATTTACACACATAAATATAAATTAATATAAATTACATGTATTTATATCACACTTCAGAGTCACATAGAGCTCTGATGAAAACAGTAAGAGGGGAAATGGTGTATTTCTGTGAAATAGTCTAAATCATCACTTCACACCCAGCATTATATTTATATCAGTTCATCATTTGAGTATTATATCTATGATAGTTCATATAACATTGACAACAAAATCATGTTCGCAGTCATAGAGAAATCCAGAGGCATGTTAAATTTGGTGAAATCCATCTTCCCAAGGTCAGCTCTTGATAGTACAGTATTATGTTAAGTAATATAAACTTGTCTCCTAAGTTGAATTCTCCTCTTCCTATACGTTGAAAGGTAACTCACTTTAACGTGATTATTAATACTAAGATCCATCATTTATATAATGCTTCAAGGTTTGCAAAGCACTTTTCAAATATTATTTCATTTGATCTTCACAACAACCCTGAAAGACAGGTACCATTGGTACCCTCACTTTTCAGATGAGAAAATTCAGGCTGAGAAGGGTTAAGTGACTTGCCCACAGTCATAAAACAATCCAAATCAATGACCAAATATCTATTCCATGGTACCTAGCTGCTTTTCTCGTTCCTCTCTCCGTTCTCGTGCCAACCGTTGTCGGTCATCAACTCTTAGCACAGGTGGAGGGTCTGAAAAATAGTATAAATAAAAATAAAATTAAGGTGGGAGAAAAAGATTTCAGTGGATAATTTAGTTATGTTTTTAAAACATTATCACTGTCATAGTAAATTGTAGTATTAGTGTACTTTGAACACAACTAACACTTGCTTTGCAAATTTTAAAGCCTTTTTTTTTTTTTTACAGGTTAATGGTGTTGTTGTTCAGGCATTTCAGTTGTGTCCAACCCTTCATGACCATGTTTATGGTTTTCTTAGCAAAAATATTAGAGTGGTTTGCCATTTCTTCTCCAGCTCATTTTACAGATGAGGAAAGTAAGGCATACAGTGTTAAGTGGCTTGCCCAGGATCACTCAATAAGTGTTTGAGGCCAGATTAGAATTCAGGTTTTCCTATCTCCAGCTCCAGGGCTCTTATGCACTGTGTCACCTAGATGCCTAGGTTAACAGTAAGAAACTAACAGTAATAGCTAATAATAGTTAACATTTATATAGCACCTACTATGTGCCAGGCACTTTGCTAAGCCCTTTGTTCTCATTTGAGCTTCACAGCAACCCTCAGAGGTTGAGGTCTGAGGTAAACCTTGCCTTTCTACAACACATCAGTGCAATGATCAGGGCAGGACTGTCAGTGTGGTAATTCTTTCAATTCAATAAATATTTAGCACCTACTATGTACCAAACACTGTGCTAAGTGCTGGGGATACAAAAAGAGGCAAAAGACAGTCACTGCCCTCAAGGAGCTTACACGCTAATGGGGAGACAAGAAGTGAACAAATATATACAAAGTAAGCTATACATAGGATAAATAGGATTGAGGATTGAAAAAAGGCCCTTGAATTTGGCAGCTAAAAGATCATTAGTAAATTTGGAGAGAGCAGTTCCAGTGAAAGACCTTCAGAGTGAGGAGAGAAAGTAGATTGCCTTTGCAAGGAGTTTAGTTACAAAGGGCAGAAGAGATATAGGATGACAGTTAGCAAGGATGGAAGCAGGTGAAGGATTTTTTCAGGATAGGGGAAACATGGGCATGTTTGTAGGCAGTACATGAGCCAGGAGAGGGAAAGATTGAAAATAAGTGAAAAATTAGGGATGAGAGAAGAGGCAATCTGTTCTATAAACTATAAGGCAAGATTCTCAACTGAGAGAATAGGTGCCACAGGAGATCTGAGGAGAGATGAAAGGTTTGGAAGAGTTGCTGCAGAGTGGGATAGTGAGTTGATTAGGAAGGTAGAGTAGGATTGCCTAGCAGCAGTGAGGGCGCAGTTGAAGTTAAGTGATGTAAATCTGTAGTAGACCCAGAAAGAGTGCTTGTGTGATTTTCTCCACCTTTTTGCAGTAGCATGTGTGTAGGACTGAAGGTGATGAATAGTGGAAATGATCCAAGGCTGAAGTTTGGTTGGGCATAACTGGCCTTATGACAAGGGGACTAGGGATTCAAGAGAGCAGGACAGTTTAAAGTTGAATTGGTTCACCAAAGAATCAAGATGGGGAGAAGAGGACAGAGTAACTAGTATAGGGGAGATGGCCTGGGAGAATTGAGGGGTCAATGGACTGGAGGTCATGGTGCTGATGAAAAGTAGGGTTGTGGAAGGCAAGGCAGAGGGAAAGGGGAAAAGCCAATTGATTATGGTTGGATAAAGGGATTTCAGAATTCTTGAACATGGAGGTACATTTGTGGGTGATGGCAAGGTCCAGGATATGCCCATCTTTGTATGTGGCTGAGATGGGGTGGAGGAGTAGCTCCTTTTCTCCCTCTCCTCCCTCTATTCTTCCTTCCTTTCTTTCCTCTCTCTCTCCTTCCTTCCTTCACTTGGACCACACACAATACTTTGCTTTACATTCCTCTAATATACTTAAATATAATACAGAATATTGCATAATAACTGTGTTATTGTCTTTTCTCCCCACTAAACTGTAAATTACAGTCTAGTAACATATTCTGTGCACGGTGTGCTCCTGATCAAACTCTGTCCCTAGTGTCCACAGAACTCTCTTTCCCTATGTCAACCTAGGCTTGAACAAGAACTAATTGTGATTTCCCCCCCCTTTGATTTCCTAATTTTCCTAATCGGATTTTGGTCTGGTTATATTTTCTAAAACTGCTTGGAGATAGGGGGTAAGAGTTCTTCTTGCCATTTCTACACACCAGCTCTGCCTCCTCAATAATCTCCTAATTGCCAAAATCCAGCAGCCTTTTCTCAGGTCTCATTGGTCAATTGAATGAAAATGGAGGAAGTCAGACAACTACGATAACTTATATTATAAATTCATGTTATCCAACTTCAAATGTGCCCTCCCATCAATTGGCAATTCTTTTACTAATCTCTAATTGATTCTCTATCTTATCCTCCAGGGAAGCTACTCTAAACCTTCTCTTCTCTACTCAAGGTCCCCACACTTTCTCCTTCTCATCTACTCTCAACTGAGGACCTCATTTCAGTGTGGCCATTCAACGCAAACTCCTTCTTCTCCCCAACACTTCATCTCACAACTGTTTGACATCATCTCCCACTAGCTCCTCCTTTCCCTTATTCTCTGACAATGAGGTGGCCCTTCTTCATGAACTCTTGAGCCCATCCCCCAACATCTCCAGTAGATTGCAACGTCAATTATCCCCTCCTCCCTGAATCTTTAGCTTCTGTTTATCTATTGGTTCCTTCTCTACAGCACTCAAACATGCCTAAATCTCTTCCACACTTAAATAACCTTCATTAAATTACTCCCTCAAGCTATCATCCTATACCTCTCCTCCCTTTCTCAGGGGAAAAAAAACCCCAAACTTCTATAAATGTCTTTCTATACTCATTCACTCTACTGTTGTTTCCTCTTACTCACTACTCACTGCTTCGCAATCTGGATTCCAACCTTATCTCTCAACCGAAACTTCTCTAGCTAAAGTTATCACCAATCTGTTAGTTGCCAAATCTAATGGTCTCTTCTCAGTCCTTATCCCTCCTGACATCTGCAGTTTTCAACACCATCATCCGCACTATCCTCTGAATGCACTCTCTAATACTGGGGTTTTCCAACACTGTTTTCTCCTAGTTTTTCTTTGCCGGCTTATTCTCAGTCTTCTTTATTACTTTCTCATCCATTTTACATTCTCTAACTGTGGTTTGCCTCAAAGTTTTGTCTTGAGTCCTCTTTTTTAATTCTTTCTAAATTCTCTCTCTTGGTGCTCTCATCAGCTCCCATAGGTTTAATCATCCTCTCTATGCCGAGGACGCAGAGATCTATATATCTAGCGCCAATCTCTTTACTGGGCTTTAAGTTCCCATCAACAATTGCCTACTGTATATTTTATTTTCTTTTACTTTTAAATAATATTTTATTTTTTCAATTACAGGTAAAAACAACTTTTAACATTTATTTTTTAAAATTTTGAGTTCCGAATTCTCTCCTTCACCTCCTTCCCCTCTGTGAGATAGCAAGCAATTTGATATAGATTACACATGTGCAATCACACAAAACACATTTCATATTTGCTATACTATTTATTGTACATTTTAAACTAGATGTCTGAGACATCTCAAATTCAAAATGTCCAAAATAGAACTCATTTTCTTTTCTCTTCAACCAACCTTTCTTCCAAACTTCCATATAGGCACCACAATCTTTTGGGGTGGATAGGTGGCTCAGCAGATAGAGTGGCAGGCCTGGAGTCAGGAAGACCTGAATTCAAATCTGATCTCACATATTCACTAGCTCTATGACTCAGAGTAAATCACTTTACCCTGTTTGCCTCAGTTTCCACATCTGTAAAATGAGCTGGAGAAGGAAATGGCAAACCACGCCAGTATCTTTGCCAAGAAAATCCCAAATGGGGTCATGAAGAGTCAGATATAACTGAACAACAACTACCACCACAATCTTCCAGTCTCTTATGTTTGCAATCTTGGTGTTATTCTTGATATCTTACTTTTTCTCATCCCACATATCCAATCAGTTGCCAAATCTTGCCCTTTCCACCTCATGTACATTTCTTGCGTTTGACTCTTTCACTCACATGGCCACCTCCTTAGTTGATGCCCTCATCATCTTATGCCTAGATTATTGCAATGGCTTCTTAATTAGTCTCCCTCTTAGTTTACTTGATCATCATACATGTCCCACCTCACCATATGTAGGTATATGGCAGGGCTCTGTCATGGGTCTTCTTCTCTATATACTCTATCTCAACAGTTTTAATGGATTTAGGTATCACCTTCAGGCAGCAAACTCTAAAATCAGGATGTAGATGAGGGATGGATATGTAGATTTTGGAGATGTCTGAATACAGATTATAGCTGCTTGGCATCTATATATGGTTGTCCAATCAGCATTTCAAACTCAATATGCCCAAAAGAACCCATAATTTTTTCTCCTATACCTAATGCCTCGTCCTGACTTCTCTATTTCTGTCATGGGCAATACCATTCTTCTAGTCACCAATGTTTGCAATCTGGGAGTCATTCTTTTTTATATAGAATTAATTAATTTATTTTTAGTTTTTAACATTCACTTCCGTAAGATTTTCAGTCATGCTGGGAGTCATTCTTGACTTTTCACAGTCATTTACTGTACCCCACCCTCCACTCGCATCCACTGAGGTGCTATTGATTTCACCTCCTCAACATCTCTCACATCTGTTTCTTTCTTTCTATTCACACAACTACCCAAGCCCAGGGCCTCATCACTTCTCACTTATGCTACAGCAATAGCCTTCTACCTAGTCTCCTTGCATCTAGTCTCCCCTCTCCAGTCCATCCTCCACACAAATTGACCATTCATAAATGCAGGTCTGAACATGTCACTTCTCAAGAAACTCCAGTAACTCTCCACTATCCCTAGCATAAAATAGCAACTCCTCTGGCATTCAGAATCCTTCACAATGGGATGCCAGACTACTTTTCCAGGCTTCCTGGGCATTACACACTCTATTTGCATACTTTGCATACTCTACTTTCCCGTCAACTTCCCGTCTGATTGCTGGTTCCCATGAATGATTCTTTCTCTATCTTGGTGTCTTGTCATAGAGTGTCCCTAATGCCAGGAATGTGCTCTCTCTTCACCTCTGTCTTGTAGGATCTCTAGTTTCCCTTAAGTCTCAGTTCAAGGGCCACCTGCTACACAAAGACTTTCATGATTCCCCTAATTGTTACACTGTTACTCCTTGGTAGAATTCTTCACACACACACACACACACACACACACACACACACACACACACACAC